>NC_056524.1:206863325-207051346 GCF_019175285.1 Sceloporus undulatus
ATATTTATAGCCTGCACAATCACAAGGAATCTGGTTACAGCACTAAAAATACAGAGAATACAATAAAAGAAAATACAATAAAATAAGATAAATGAGAGTGACGTAAGTTACAGAATTCACAGCTAGACCTGATGGAACTGGGTCTGTCTTTTTCACTCCCTCCCAGGTCTGATGATGACAGTAGGTACGGAGGGAGGGTTCTTCTTCTTGAGGCAAGAATTTTATTTTAATTAATTTTAATTTAATTCTTCTCATTAAATTTAAGAGAAGAATTGGTGGACAGAACGATGTAAGTCACAGCAAACGGGGAGAGGAACTAGGTATGGAAGAGATCCATCTTAAGAACCTTTTTAAAGGCTGTAAGAGTAGAAATGTGGCGGATCTCCTTCGGCAGGTCATTCCAAAGATTTGGAGCAGTGGTGGAGAAGGCTCTTTGGGTAACTGAGGTTAGTCTAGATTTTTTTGGCTGAAGTAGATTCTTCCCTGAGGACCTTAGAGTGTGGGACGGACAGTATGGAAGAAGACGTTCCCTTAATTATTCTGGGCCCAAGCCATGTAGGGCTTTAAAGGTAATCACCAACACCTTGTACCATGCCTGGAAACTAATTGGGAGCTAGTGAAGGGATTTCAAAACCATTGTTATGTGATCATTACGAGAAGTACCTGTAATTAACCTGGCTGCCATATTTTGTACAAGTTGAAGTTTCTGAACTTGGCACGAGGGTAGCCTCATGTAGAGTGCATTACAGAAGTCCAATTGAGAGGTGACCAGTGCATGTACTACTGTTTCAAAGTCTCCCAGTTCCAGGAAGGGGCGTAACTGGCATAATAGCAGAAGCTGATAAGAAGTGCTCTTGACTGTTGCATTCACCTGAGCTGTCAGGTGAAGAGATGAGTTGAGGAGCACCCCCAAGCTGCAGATAGAGTCTTTCAGGGGAAGTGTGACCCCAACCAGAACTGGCTGACACAACTCCATTTCTGGATTCGAGGTTCCTATAACAAGTACCACCATCTTACCTGGATTCAGCTTGAGTCGGTTTTCCCTCATCCAGTCCATTATTGCCCCAAGACAGGCATTCAGAGGGGAGATGCCATCCTTAGTCACTGCATCAGTCCGAGACACAGAGAAATATATTTGGGTGTCATCAGCGTACTGATAACACCTCACCCCATGTCTCCGGATGATCTCACCCAGCGGCTTCATGTAAATGTTAAACAGCATGAGAGACTGGATGGTGCCTTGGGGGACACCAAATTGTAGCTCTCTTTTAGAAGAGCAGCTGTCTCCCAGTGCCACCATCTGGAATCTGCCTGAGAGGTAGGACTAGAACCACTGTAGAACAGTGCCTCTGATACTCAACTATCTCAGGTGTTCCAGAAGGATGTCATGGTCTATATGGCATCGAAGGCTGCTGAGAGGTCCAAGAGCACCAACAGGGTCACATTTCCTCTGTCAATGCCCAGACGGAGATCAATGACTAAGGCGACCATGGCTGTCTCAACTCCGTATCCATACTACAGCAGAGCTAGGATCTGCCTCAGGCTCCCCAATTGCAGGCTGAGGTCCCAGAGGCTCTGGCTCATCTTCTGAGTCCAGCAAGTCATCCTCCAGGCTGGGCATGACAGGGTCAGCTTAGAAGGGGGCTAGAGAGGCTGCTGGGGGCTGGTTTGATGCCCACACCCCGGCTCCTGGCATCCCTCCCTCCCCTCGCCCCCTCTCCATGGATCATGGTGTGATCAAGTGGCCACCAGGACAGGAAGAAGGCCCGTGGGAGGGAGGGTGTAACCTTGGAAAGAGATGCCCTGGAGAGAGCCAGTGACAGGGTAGGAGGAGGACTCACCTGGCCTGGATTCCAGGGTTCAAATCTGTGTCTTTGGGTGAGTCACATTCTCTCAGCCTCAGAAGAAGTCAACACATGGAGCCAAACTACCTAATTTGGGTGCCCCCAGGGATGAGGCCAGGTTAACGGGGGTCCGGTTGAGGCTGGCCATGCTCATCAAGAAGTTCACCGCATCGCCACACCAAGAGCCCCCTGCCTCGCTGCCCGGCTTCCAGAACACAACCCCCCCAGCACCCCAAACTAGCCTCCTCCTCCTAGTGTGGACAACAACTGTCCCAAAAAAGAAGCGATCACACTTTTCATAGTGAGAACAAGGGGCATTTTGAATTCAGTCCCCAACACGGAATGAGGGTAAATCAGGAAGTGAATTAAACCTTAAGTGGGAATGGCTCCTCAGTTTTCAAAATGGGTGCTACCACATTCAACCGTGCCAGGGCGAATGCAGCCTGTATACAGCCCAGATACCAGACAGGCTTATCCTGTGCCTTTTCAAAAACAAGATTTTCCTGTTTTTGAAAAGGCACGGGATAAGTCTGGCTGGCATCTGGGCTGCACCCAGCCTGTAATCACCCTGGTACGGGTGAATGAGATAACACCTGTTTTGAAAATTAAATGTGCCTTTATCTTGTTAGGAATAAGGTGCTTTAAAGCCAATGCACTATTCTCCTATATATTTCAAGGGATGTCATATTGGGGATAGATCAAACTTGTTTTCTGCTGCTCCAGAGACTATGAATCAGAGCAATGGATTCATGATACATAAAAAGAGATTCCACCTTAATATAAGAAAGAATTTATTGACAGCAAGAGCTGTTCAATAGTGGAATATGCTGCCTTGGAATTTGATGGAGTTTCTTTCTTTTGTGGTTTTTAAACAAATGTTGGATGTCCACCTGATGGGACTACTTTGATTATGTCTTCCTGCATGGTAGGTGGTTGGATTGGATGACCCTTGTGTTCTCTTCAGAATCTATAATTCTATGATTCTAACCCACCTTTCACTTAATTTTTCAGTCTGGAGAAAGAGGACTGATGTGGCAATGGGTGAGATCTGAGAGACAAAGCTGATGTTGATCAAAATTCAGCCTTGTTTGAAATGAGAGATTCCTCAGTTACAGTCATTCAACCTGATTCAACTCTTTTCTAATTAGTGGAGTCAAACATTTTATTTTTAAAAAAGTTTTGGAATGCTATTACACAAATACAGAGAGACAATATAGGAACTATAGCTTGGAATGCAGTTGTTCATTGTTGCAACAAGCTGAATGTGATTATTAATGAGCTAAGACCTTCATTAATAAGCTACAGGTCATGTTTAGTCAACAGCCCAGATTGTAAAAAGAAAATCTAAGGCATAATGATCTGATAGGGTATGAACAATTTATTACTAGTTAGTGACAGTGGGATTAACAGAAAAGAATCTGCCACTGGGCATTATGCTACTGACGATAAACATGAAAAAATAAAGTTAATGTACCTTTTTCTTTCTGTCAAAGTCAAATAGCCACCTACACATTAATGTAATAAGAAAACAAACTAAGAATTCAAAGCAAAACTGTTTAAACATAGAGGGAGACAAGGAATTTAGGGCAAAAGGAGCATCTTGTTCCCATCCTAAGTGTTTTTCATTTGCATGTTCAATTAGTTTGTGAGTATGTTGTCTTATAAAAACGGATAGTATATTTCAGCTCTGTAATGTTCTTCTTTTTTCCTCTCTTTTTTTGGTGTACACTGGAGGCACAGTTCCCTGAATGGTTGACTTTAGAGCCAATTTAGGCACCCAGTAGTCTATTAACTAAAAGAAAACATCACAAAAGAATTAAAGATTGGCATCCCATTGAACTGGTAGGGAAACTGAGACATCGGAAGAGATTCTGCAGAATAAAATGTTTGTCTGCTGCAAAAGAATTGAAGTGTCATAGGAAGGAGATGTTAAAGTGCCAAAGGCCACTGGAGTTTTGCTGATGACTTATTTAATGTTCCTGAGCAAGTCAGTGCCTCACAGTCTTTTAGAGAGAATCATAAATGACTTACTCAATGAGCAAAATATGTGAAGGAATGAAAAATCATCCATCTGTACTGAGATATTCCCCCCCCCCCACCATGTATGCAAAGCAATATTCCAGTTGATGGTGCATCATAGTAGTGACATCTATTTTTTGAGAGAGAGAATGAGAGAGAGAGAGAGAGAACACTTATTAGCCATACAAATGTCATATTCAGAAATAACAACATAGAAAGTTAGAGGTCAGTTTTACTCTGAGAGTTGGACTTGGATAATGTTTCCCATTGGAGTAAAAAAACTGCACTGTGGCATTAGCCATTCCATGGAATAATCCAATGTCAATTCTTCATAAAATGCCATTGTTCAGAAGGATCTAATGCAGAAAGGATGCAGCGGTACAATAAGCACCACAATATAGTTAATTTTATGGATATTTACTGGAATAATTTTGATAATGAGTACCTTGTCTATTATTACTGCAATAATAGCTAGCTTACTGCTAAATTTGATGTACATTAACTGGGCTGTTTTTTTTTTTTTTAATTTTACATAGTGAGCACACTAAGACATTTCATTCAGTCACATATTACAACACATACATAATATGATGGGATAGAAAAATACCTCATAGGCTGCACTCTTAGAGTTTCTGAGATCATAAGTCCACCTGCCTTGGTCCAGGCCTTGGAGGTAGAGAGGAACTGCTGGACCTCATCCCCTTCCCCACCACTACTCCCTTCTCCATTTGTGTGGTGTCTTTTTAGATTGTAAGCCTGAGGGCAGGGAACCGTCTAATTAAAAAGACTGTATGTACAGCGCTGAGTAAATTTACACCGCTTTATAAATAAATGTTAATAATAATAATAATAATAATAATAATAATAAGAAGAAGAAGAAGAAGAAGACTGGATAGCTTTCATTCCAAGACAGAAAGCTTTGATACCCTCCGTGAAGAGACCAGAATTTTCAATATAAGCAAGGTCCAATGGACCCAGCTGAGGCATGTGATGGGGGGCATAGTCAGTATATAAGGACAGTACACCCCGCATCCTGCCTCTTTTCCACGAAGCAGGGAAGCAGAGCTGTCTTCAGGATCTTCTGTGGCTAAGTTTTTGTGTTATTTGTTGGATGGGGTTTTGACATTTGGGGCCTTGATTTCCCCAGCACAGGTCTCAAGTTCTCCCTGGGCCTTGCTTCCTCTTCCTTCCCTGCCTTGAGTTCTCCCTGGGGCTTGCCTTTTTTCCCTGGTCCTTGAGTTCTCTCTGGGCCTTGCAACCTGGGCCTTGCTTCCTCCTCCTCCTTGGGCCTTGCCATTTCCCTGGGCCTTCTGTTGCCTGGTGCCAGCTTGTTCACAGCAGCCATTATGTCCATAAGCACTTTGGTGGCCATTTTGTTAACCAAACACTCTGGTAGCCATTTTGTGTGATACTCTCTCAGCTTTGAGTCAAAGCACATCAGTAGTTCCACACATTTGTTCTACACAAGTATGGATGACCATTTTGTTCCACAAGCTTTGTCGCCCATTTTAGGAACACTCTCTCAGCCTTAGGACGTCTGGCTTTGTAATTAACCACCCATCAATTTTGTTTAAACACCCAGAGTTCTACCAGTCAGGGGGGTTCACTTTTCAGATGAGGGCAATGTGATCTTTTGAGAGATTTTCAAATTGGGTAAAAAGACATTTTGAATTGCGTGGTGGGGGAAAGGGACTAAGCTGACACTTGTCCCTTGTCTGTGGCCCATATGGGGTTAAAGAACTGTTTGGAACGCACCATTGGCACCCCTTTGTGGTGAAAGGTTAGGCTCTTGATCAGCTTAAACACGTCAAGGGACGTGGAGTTGTGAGAGAACCTGCCTTTGGGGTAGACATGGGGTTTTTGCTCAACCTTACAAACTCGAGGGAGTTTGGGGGAGAGTGCCTTATGTTTACCTTCCTAGGACTGGCTTGGGATGCAATCCGAATCATCGGATTTACCTCAGGGTTCAGTGTTTGTGCCCAAAGAGAAGGTTGAAGAGGAAGTCTAGGATTGGCACCTGGCTTCAGCTGGACCCGCACCAGGCTTTCACTTTAATCAATTTGCTCAGAGTTTGAAATTAAGGTTGAAGTTCAAGTGCTAAGCTTTAAATAGATTATAGGTCAAATAAATGGCCCTTTATTCATCCAGTTTATGTGCCTGGTCTCATTATTTCATGGTTGGGTATCAAGAAGAGCATGTACCCTCAGAAAAGAGAAAGATTCAGGCCCAGTACAAACTGCCCCAAGAGGGCAGTCTAGTGGTGGCCTGTTTACCTGCAGAGGGATGCTGCAGGAGCCAAACTGCTCAGCAGCCCTCCACCCCAAAAAGAACCTGGAAAAAATGGGTTCTTTTTAGGACAGTGTGCACACATCACAAGTGTGCCATTGGCACACTTTTGACGTAAGCGATGTGCAGTGACATCTATATGCTGCACATCGCTTATGTCAAGATGGTGGCCTCCATGTGGATGGGAGGCCATCATTAGGACGGCACCATGACATGCTAGGGTTCCGAAGCATGTGGTTGCTCGTCTGTCCCAGCCCTCAGTGTCCATTTCATTTCCCTTTTACCACCAAACACCTCACTTGATCCCACCCTAAAATCATAACTCTATGTGGCAGTGAGAGTGCTTGCACAGCAGATCTTCAGCTCTCCCATTAGTTCAGCCAGTTGGGGGAGTAGACTGCTTATCTTATAAGATGACCATGCCACACCTCAGATCTCTTGCCTTCTCAAAAGAACAGCTCGCTTGCTATGCTTTTCAAATCTTAGAAAGTTATTTTTAACTTCTAGTTAAAGACCCCAAACAAGTATTTAGTTACTATTATGGCCCGATACACGTGGGCTGTTTGTGACGCCCTCATCACATGCTAGGGTTGCCTGGGGGCGGAGCACCCACACGCCCCACAACCCTAGCACATGACGAGGGCATAACAATGGCAGCACCCTGTATACATGGGCACCGCCATTGTTATGTAAGCGCCACACAGTGCCTGCACGGTGCTGCACAGCGATTACATAGCCAGTGTGCCAGTGGCTCACTGATTACGCTGCCATTGCAGCATAAAAAGAACCCACTTTTTGTGGGTTCATTTTCCTCCACAGAGAAGCCATGCGGTTCGGCAGCTGCGGCTTCCCTGCGGAAGAAAAACAGGCACCAGCAGTCCAGCCTTTTTGGGTGGTGTGTACAGTGCCTATAATTACCTTTTTTTTTAAGTACCTTCTTCATTGTATATTTATTAACAGTAAACAATACGGAATCCTTTCCACAGGAGGCTTGACCAGCCCCTTCCCTGTTCTTCTTCTGTTAGCCTGCAAATACTACTTTTGCTGTATTTAAAAAGGCTTTTTGCTGTTAATTAGTTGCTCCTGAAAGGTCTCATAATTGGAACATATGCAATACTTTTATCGCTATTGTTACATTTTAAATTCTTATGAACAGTTTTGTGTTCATACTGTTTGTAACAGGATGGCTATTTATTAGGGTTTATTCCTGTTATCATTGGTTTGGGGCCATATTTTGTTTCAAACTTTGTTGTGAGCCACTTTGTATTCCATATTGGGAGATTAGAATATTAAATAACACTGACCTGCAAAATTGAAGGTCATAAAACCTTTTTAAAAATTTATGCTGCTGTTATGAGAATTTGGCATTCTAAGTCCAAAAATAACCTCAGATTTGCTGCACCACATATAGGATTTTCCCCCCACAACTTGCTTTGGTGTTTCTGTGTTGTAATATGTGACTGAATGAAATGAACATGCATAAATAAATAAATAAATAAATCCTGCACTCTTTGTGTCTTAGTAAACACCTTGTTTTTGGTTTGTTTGTGTTGTTGCTTGCTCTTTGGGTTTCTAGCCAACTTATCCTTGCTTAGACTCTTTATCCTGCAACTACTAACCAAGCCCTGTATTCTGAAGCCACTTACTTTTACCACTGAAATTTGTGCTTCATCTATTTTGAAGAATACATTGGCCATTTTCCTTATTTGAGGACTCATTAATCTTAAAGATACTTCTCCATGAGAGGTTGTGAGTGTGCTTCAGAGGTCCTGCAATCTGGAGTGTTTGACCTACCCAGGGAGGATATGCAACAGGTATATAGATGCCAAATGACTTGACAGAATTTGATTTTGTGATTAATTCTCTGTGCTACCCCTAGGCTTCTCAGCAGAACTGGGTTTTTCTCTCTCCCATATGCTTTGAACCTGAACCAGATTTAGTGTTAGTTCATCTACAGTAGAGCAATGTTAATTTTTTTTAAAAAATCCTGTCATTAAGCTTCCCCTCATCATTCTGTGTTTGAGAGTGGAAACAGAATTCTACAACCTTTTCTCAGGTCTGAAAAAAATATTACTAGTAGCTCAAAAATAATTCTTCAAATCTGTATCTACCCCTTCTACGTCATTTGGCCAATGACCAAATGGTTATGCTGAAATGAAATTTGAATCAGTACTTTTTACTTTTTTCACATCTAGTTTTCGGTTTCTTCTTCTTTTCATCACTGGGCAGGGGAAGCTCAAAATAGTTTACAACAGATACGACTGGAATGTAAAATGCTCACTTTTATAGGTTCTAGTATTTTCTGTCCTTCTGTTTTTGACTCAGGGCTGCCTGTTTCTCCTTTTAAAACTTTCAGCAATGATAGGATGGACTACCAGTGCAAATAAATAACTAAATAAATCTTCTCACAGATTTGTGACATTTCATTACAGTAACCATGAAAATGCCATGATTGCATGCAAATGCATTCCCTAGACCTTTACTGACTTACATTATACCACAGGGTCTAAATAAGGAACCTGCTAATCTTTTTAACACTAAAATGGCAATAAAGTCCAAGAAAAGAGAATTTATGCTCCAAATTACAAAGCATATAAAATGCACTAACTGAAATCATTGTTTCATGTTGATTATATAATCAATATATAGATCTACTTAATTAGGCTGAGCACTGCCATGTTTCTTTGAATGAGAGTGGAAACAGTTTTCTGCCCCAGGAATTGTCTAGGGGCCAAAATGGCCAACAAACCAAACAAAACAGCCAGAAATTGCCAAATTCCACCTCTGGGTGTGAAAAAAGTGTTTTATAAGATATTAAACAGTTCATAAGGGACCTTCATCTTATTTAAATAGGGAATTGTCATTTCAGGGTGCTTGTACAAGAGGCAAATCATCTCCTTTTGATGGAGGGATAAAAACAACATTGCTGTGGGGAATCTGTAGGGTTTAAGTCCTACAAAACTATTTTCAGGTGCAGCATGTAGCACCGGGATTACTTTTTACTCACCTTTGCTAAAACAACACAAATAATGAGAGAACAATTATGTATAAATGCAGATAAATTGGCAATGGAAAATATGAACTAACCCCTAAGAAGTGCATAAGGAGAGGTGCAATATAGGAGCAACTGCTCTCAAATCTTCTCCCTAGATTCTCCTGGTTGACACACCTGTGCAAAGGAGGACTCAAAAGCTGGGCTGCTTCCTGGCCAGTCTGCCACTGAAAGGCCAACCTGAAAATTCAAACACCAAGTTGCATTTTAAATGATTTAAGTATTTTAAATGAAGGCTGTCCCAGGCCATCCCAAAGGCCAGCTTTGTCTGTTCCCTCCAGGTCTCCAAGCAGTTCTAGAGACCTCTCTTTCACTAAATGAGTGCCATAGGTGTTTAGCCAGTGCCAGCTTTCTCCACATAAAGTAGAAAGGTGGTATGGGATTTTTATGTCAGTTATCAAACTCCCTAAGCCAGTTATCAAACTCCACAATCACAGTGTAGGGTAGGCAAAAAATAAAATAAAATAAATTTTAAAAAAGGAAAAAGGGAAAAATGCTTACCCAGCCCCAAAGTGGCCAGGTTTACACTGTGTTGGTGGTGGATGTCTAAGAAGGCGGATTGACAATGATCCAAAAAGGGGGGAGGGGCAAGAGTCTTTCAACACTCACACACTATGATTTTTACTGATGTTAGTCGTTGCCTCTTTTCAATTAAGGCCAGCAAACATTTCTTCCCCCTGCAATGCTGCACAAGATGAGATCCTAACTTTAAGCCAGTTGCATGTACTTAGAAGTCTCCATTCAGTCAGGAACATTTCTTTTCAGGATTTCCAACTGCACATAAGTTTTTTTAAATCATGACTAAAAAGAAAAATCATATGTTTTTAAAGTACAATGATCTAAAATTTGGCCATGTGGAGATTTGGAGGGAAGGATAATTGCATGGCCACAGCCTCTGCTTTAAACCCTTGTGAACATTTGGTCATGGCTTTTCTATATCTCATGTTCTGTGGCCAACAACAACAAAAAATGAGATGTATGGCTTACCTTTGTTTTATTAACAGTGAAATAAAACATGAAGAGCTTCTTTTCTAAAGTCAGCACTTTCACTGATTCCTTGCTGATACTGACTGTTCGAACGGTAGCTTAATATTATCACTGTAAAATGGAAATAAGGTTAATGTATCTGTAACAGTTAGGACTTTATCTGTAATGAATACCTCAAAGGACACTAAATATCAGTTACAGTTTATAAAGCTATGAACTGTGTATTATACATATAGAGGTAATTTACAGTAGGTGCTTGTAACTGGACAAATCAATTAATAATTGTAAGAGTTTGAGGGAAAACATAGCAGAGAGAACACACAATTATAAGGTTTCAAAATATGGACATAATTTCTACAGATTGCCAAATAAAATAGGTTTTTGTGCAACAGTGCATTGATTGAACTGATGTGACAATTGCCAATAAAGAGGATTGTTTAAAGAAAAACAATAAACAATCTACCTTGTACAGCTATGTGCATTTTAAAAACATCCAACTTGGTAACTTCATATTGCCAGTAGATCCATGGGTATTGTAGCCAGATTTATTTTAATAGTTATCTCACTGGGAATCTTTCAGCTTTGCAAACCCTTGCCTTGCTGTATGTAGCTAGTCTGGCAGTTTGGGGGAAATCTGCAGACACTATGGCCTGTTACAGACTGCCAAAATAAAGCTGCTTCGGGCCTCTTTGGAGTTATGCTATTTAAATGATGCATGGGTCCTAAGAGTCCAGAGGTCGCGCCAAAGCCACACTCCATTCCTAAGCACTGGAGTGCAGCTTTGGTGCAGCTTCTGGATTCTTAGGATGCATACATCATTTAAACAGCATACCTCCAAAGAGGCCCGAAGCAGCTTTATTTTGGCAGTCTGTAACAGGCCTATGTGAAAAATGCGTAAGTAATCCTTGAAAGTATATCAAGAACCAATTTCTCAGAGGTGTTTAGAGACTGCCTGGATAGTTTAATGTTGATGGATATGGTATGGGTGCACATGTCCCCATTCAAAATGTTCTATGTTGGTGGAGTTATAATGTTAGATGTTTGACAAACAGGAGCAGAATGGTCAGACATGTTATGCTTGTTATGCCTGGGGTCTGTCCTTCAACCAAAAGGGGCCTACAAGCTTTACCAACCTTTTTTTAGTTCAGTGGTGACATGACATGTTACTACAAAATAAAATATGTTCATCCATGATTTAATTGTAAATGAGAGGGCAGACCTGGTTTGTACAGCTGAGACCAGGGTGGGGGAACTGACCTGATTTATAATCTCTCAGCTGTGTTCTCATGCTTTCAATGCTAACATAAACGCAAGATATATGCAGGGGGAATTTGCTAGGATATGTTCAAATTTTCTTTCTCCTCTCTAGGCTTCCTAGATAGAAATCGGTCTAGAGAAGTGCTTGTCAACCTTTGTTCCTTCAGATATTTTGGATTTCAACTTTCAGAAGTCCCACCCAATAAGGCCAATAGACAGGGACTCTGACAGCTGAAGTTCCAAATGTCTGGTGCACAAAGGCTAAGAATCACAATTTTATTTTGAGTTGGGCTAGCAGATAGTTGTTTATATATTGCCAAACTGTCAATTACCCGGCACTTTCTATGAGTGAACATGTATAAAGCCCACATTGGTGAACAGCCTCCATTTCATATCTGGTCGATGCATAGTTCCATCAGGTTTTAGGATTTTGTGGTGGGATCTGTCCCCTTCTTTACCTAATCTGTGTTTGTGCACATGTTTTTGTAGACTGCTTGAATGCATTTTCCCACTGTTTAAAACATTTAATGAGTATTTAGTGTGCATTTAAAATATACACTTATGTCTATGTACTCCTTCAAATATTCACTCTGTCCACCAACAGGAGGAGAACAGAAAGTAATTGTGTCCACCATGGGTGCATTCCAGGATGTGTAGACCAAGCCAAACTACTGAACCTCAGACTGGAGTCAGATTACTCACACATTCCTAGCAGCAGTCTCCCTGCTACCATGGCGTGGCAGGTGGGTCTTCAGATTTGGTGTTATGTACACTCAGCACAGTGGTGCCCAGATCTTCAATATCCATTGAGAGGATCATTCTTGCTGGGGCAGCCATCTGCCATAGAAGCATCAGTGCAAATACTTTGAAAAATGTTTAAATTTAATGGCTTAGATTTCCAACATAGTTAAACCATTTTGTATATATCCACAAGTTATTTAATTCCCCTCCCCCACCATACACAAAAGCAAAGAGGTATCTTTATCTATCTGTAATGAAATTAATCTTCACCAGACAAGCAAACCTTAAAAGTCCTAAGTGATGTTGCCTGCCTTGAAGAAATAACATTTCAGTGACATGAAAAACAAGAGCAATATGCTCTCTGCAGCCTATACTGCCTAGCAGTTTATCCAGTTATGATATATTGGCAGCAATATTTTCTTGAACATCCAACCACACACTGAGCAAATTGTAAAGGTTCTCACAAGTGAAAATGAATAAATGGATCACTGCTGTTTAGCAAAAATACACTGCTTTCATCCACTCTTCCAGTAGGTGGCTAAAATACCTCCTGAAAACATGTTAATTGCTGGTAGTTTATGACACAACAGCTACCAGAAAAGTACACATATGCTGATCACTTAATAGATTAATGATGACCATATACTAGCCTCTTATGACACCAAACTAGTCAAAGTCCTGGCATCTTTTGGGGAAGAGGGGATATCATTTAGTGATTTTGGTTAGTAAAGCAATAAATAATGCCTCAGTTTCCCTGCTTGAGCTGGCAAAGGTGTTCCAAGGTATATTGTTGGAAACCTTCAGGCTATAGGTGGGTCTCAATTTATGTTGGGATTTTCATTCCTGGACTCGTAAATTGAGACTGATATAAAGTGGAGGGGGGGGGGGAAGTTCCATAAAGAATCATTGGAGATCAAGGGAAAGTTATACACGCTAATGTATAATTTAGTTTTCTAAATGTATGTAGTTTTCCAAAAGTTGCCAAGTCATTCACATGTTCTACATATGCTGTGGTAACTTTTCATCAAATGAACAGTCCTAGCCGATGTTTTGGATTGCATCTACACCGCAGAATTAATGCAGCGTGACACTGCTTTAACTGCCATGGCTCAATGCTAAGGAATTATGGGATTTGTAGTTTTGTGAGTTATTTAGCTTTCTCTGTCAGAGAGCTTTGGTGCCACAACAAACTACAAATCCCAGGATTCCAAAGAATGGAGCCATGACAGTTAAAGTGGTGTCAAACTGCATTGAATCTACAATATAGGTTATCTTTCCAGGCAAGGGATTAAACTGGTGATTTATAAACTCTTTTCATGTAAACAACTCAGTCTTCATTCCTTACTATCAAGAACACTGACAGAGGAAGCAGATTTGCTTGATCTAATCTTTGCTGTGTCATCTTACTTTTCCTAAAGGAAAAGCCCTGAAACAATTCTAAAGGGTTACAAACAATTTTTTCAAAATTAGTCCAAGTGAAGTTATATTAGGTCCAAAACACACTGCAGAAATAATCCAGTTTGACACTGGCTTAACTTCCCTACTAGCTCAGTGCAGTTTTGTGAGACATTAAGCCTTCTTTATTATTGATGCCACAAAAAGCTACAATTACCAGAATTCCCCAGTATTGAATAAAGGCAGTTAAAGTGGTCTCAAACTGGATTATTTCTGCAGTTTGATTTGGAGCATGGTTTCCTTCCCCATTAAGAATTCTGATGGAAATGAAGTGTTTACAAAGGGGTGAAACAGATGGGCAGGAAAAAGCAGCTTGAAGCTGCCTTTTCCAAGTCAGATTGAAACCCCAACAATCACACTGTCTGCTCCCAAGGTGGCTGGAAAGCACATGAAATGACCACACGGCATGGCTTCAAGCCACACCACGGACTATTTTTACTGTTCTCTCCACCATCCCTGCACACTTTCTCGGGTGTGAACCACTGGTGACTTCCATCCCATTACATGGTCATCTCTGTGAACCTGCACACATTCACATGTGCTCCACCAGGATAGGGCATTGGTGTGCCAATGCAGATGCCAAAAAGGTACAATCATGCCTTCGCACACCCCATTCCCCCTCTTTGACTGTCTGATTTGTATATGTTGTACTCATCTCCATGAGAGGTGTCATGGTTTCTCTTTTAGGCATTGCCACCCTCACTGCTTGGGTACAGCAGCTCTGTCCCTTTTAAATGTGTTCTTGCAAAGGGGCGTTTACATACACAATTAGGTTTAGGGTTTGGAAAGAGCACCCCTTTAGAGCTGCCCTGGTGTCAGTGCATTTATACATAAATGTGAAGGTGCACAGTTTCTGGGAAGACGTGGGAAAATCCAGCTCCTTTTTAGTCCAGCTTTTCTCCCTGTAGCTCAGTTTGGGTGCACTTTTTGGGCAATTTCATTTGATAAATGCTCTGCCTTGAAGCCAACCAGAAACCTGCTTATTTTGACCATCTGTTTCACCCCAAAGTTAGTGAGTTTTAAAGAGTTTTAAACATAAAACATCAACACTTACATTTGTTGGGCAAGAAAAAACATGCAATTGCTCTCCAAAGGGACCAAAAGAGGCAGCAATTAATAATCCCAAGGGGTTTAGCTGGTGTAAGATTGATTTCCATTAAATGACATTTCTTCTTCAGAGAACCACACAGCCAAAGGACAAGAAATAAAGACTGTGTTCTTCTGCAGTGCCTTCTCCAGCAGGGTTCCTGGATGGGTAAATTGCAACTGGAGTAAGAGAGAGTCTTCTGCAGAAGCTACAGAGGGTACAACAGCATATTTACTGCTGTGTTTGCCAAGTGAAGAAAGCAGAATCTAGTGGTTGTCCCCACCTAAGCAAGCAGAGAAAACCCTTCCAGGCATACCAGATCTCCAAGATTCCCATTTCTTTCTCCTCCTCACTCCTTCTAAGTAGATGGACCCCCCCTCTTCCAAATTATAACATGATTCAAGTTTCTTCCTCTCCTTAACACACTTCATTCTAAGCAGACAAAGGTAATCCTTCCAGCAATGCCAAGACTATACTTGCTTTCTCTCCCTCTCTCAACCTAGGCAGGTAAAGGAAAACCAGTTTAGTCATCTTTTTGTTCCCCTCAAAACTCCACACCAAAACTGCAAGCAGCCTTAGTCTTTAACCTCACTCTCTTTATTCTCTCATGTATTCCTCCCCTTTATCCCATTTTACTCAGCTGCATTGGTGTACTGAGAAATCTATGCATTGTAGGTGAAACCTTTATTTATTTGTTTATGGAGAAGGATTCTAAATTTGAAATACTTAAATTGGAATAACACAGACTGAGACTTACCCATATTCATCCTGGGGCATTTCAATATCCATGGCAAGGCCATCTTAGGAAGTCCTGATTGGAATTTAGTAGCTGCCATGATAACCATAAAGTTGTCTCATTGTGTCATTGGCCCAATATTTCTTCCCTAATATACTGCTGATTTAATATTTTCAGCTGAGGAATAGTTTGGAGGATTGGACTGGTGTGTTCCAGACCATTTCTTGACAATTTCCTAGTGCATTTAAGACTAATGGTTGCTTTCCCACTCTGCAGAAGTGATGGCCCATTAAGTTGTTCTGTCCCTGGACACTTGTGGGGGAAAGCTGGATTCTTGAAAGCTCTGGCTGATTTTCTAGTTTGATGTGCATGACATTCCAGTTTAAATCCTGATCACTCACTACAGTAGCCCTTGTTATCTGCCGGGGTTTGGTTCCAGGACTCTCTGTGGATACCAAAAAACATGGGTGCTCAAGTCCCATTAAATACAGTGGGATGGTAAACTGATGTCCCTTACATAAAATGGCAAAATCAAGGTTTGCTTTTTGGTATTTATATATTTTTTGAATATTTTTAAGCCATGGATCATCTCTTGCACAATAAAACTCAGCCAACTTCTTGATTATTAAACATAATTTTAAGTATCAGAACTGCATGGTCAAAAGCTGAACAGCAGGTCCCTTTAAGCCCTCCTTATATAATTCTTAGATGGATTTGCTTTGCAACTGTTGGAAACATGATACTGGACTTCAATAATCACTAAACACAGAATGTATTTCTCTGTATCATCTTGTTTCTTCTGTTTCAAAGGCTCAAAGTATACAAAGTATACTGCATATTTCCTATTATTTTTCCCTCAGCAATAAGACTTGTAAAGTAAACCTGTGTTTACCTTCCAAAGACTAAGCAAAGCAAAGTATTTTAAGTGCAGGCATGGAAAAAAACTCACGCTGTGATAAATGGACATCTTTTTCACTTGACAAAGGATGTCTTCCTAATGCATGCTAAGTACATCATATTGTTTGACCCAAAAATGTCCTGCTCTAGTTTCTTAATAAGTGCATATTAATAGACCAATAAATGATCATCCATCTATGTTTTTGTATCTCTAGTAAACACTACACAAAATTCTGTCTCTTTGTCATGTTTAAGCTGTCACACAGGTTTGATGAAATGGAACCTGAATTGGAATTGTATAAATAATACTGGTATCAGTGGGCCATTGTCTTCTCTGTAGTGCACACACCAAGACAGAAAAAAATGTGAAGTGTATATCACAGTCTGTAACATTCACCCCTCAGCAAGAAACCAAGATACTGTTTGGACTACAATTTACAGAGTTGTCAAAAAAAGTAATGTTTCTAGATTCACCTGTTGAGGGGGTCTGTATTTTTGTGCATTTTTATGTTTGGGAGAATTAAAAAGAAAAGATTAAAATACACTGAAACATTTAAAGTGTCATAAAACTCTAGGCATGTCATGACAGTCTCTCTGTGAAAGTCTTCTATTCCTACATAGGAATCAGTGCTGCATATGGATGCACATAAAGAAACTCACATCCCACTGAGATAAACACCATGCATTACTCCTCTGCTCCCTTAGTCTTATAGTATATGAGTGCCAACCAACCATCAATCTCTCTTTACCACACTCATCACAGAATCATAAATGAATGTCCAAGTTGTCAATATATGGACAATAGTGAGGCTTTATTTTCCAGGTATTTTCATGGACTATTGTTTCTAGAAACATCGCTAATACACGTGTTAGTCTCTTGGCAACTCAAGAAATCACTAATGTCAGCACTAAGGCATTAACCCAACTTTGATCCCCCTCCCTGTCTTTCTCTCAAAATAAAATAAAATAAAAATGGGAATTTTTACTCTCTGTCAGAGAATCAAAAAAGCCAATACTGGTAAGAACTCACTTCTAAAAACAATACCAGAAGAATGTAACCTTGCAACTCAAGTGGTCAGTAGAAATTGTTAAATCTTCTGTAAATCTGAAAATGAAAAGAAAATTGATATATGCATTTATTTACTTCTTAAAGTGTGGGCAGAGATTCAGATTTAAATTGCTAGTAAAATGATTATTCATGTCTTTAAATTCTCAATATCTCTTTTGCCTGCATTCTTCTTGTTTGTAAAGAGGTCTTACAGTCATTATCCAAATAGCCTGGCTTCAGTCTCAAGTGCATCTATCTGTCTGTCTATATTTTAAATATTCTGCTATGCATGTTTATTAGAATCCTAGAGATAATGGTTCAAAAATACTTTTTAGAGTTATTTTTAGAATTATTTTAAAGTGGGGGACCCCTCTCCTACCCAAGGGCAGGATGCAGGGAACAAAACCTTTACATCATCCTACAGTGTATTGCCTCTCAAACAGAGTTCAGTCCCCAAATATGTGTATTGTAGGGATATATTATATCAAGAGAATTCTCATTCTCTCTCTCTCTCTCTCTCTCTCTCTCTCTCTCACACACACACACACCACCACCACCACCACCACCACCACCATCACATCTACAGACAAACTTACAATTCATTAATGACTCCTTTATTTTCATCTATGGAGCCATGGACTGAGTAATTGATGACCAGTTAGAATTATGGTGATACACAGCTCTAAATCCTGAATGGTGACAGCCAGTCCAGAAAAAGGAAGACTATTCTGGGGCACAGTTCAAAGATATAGCTGTGCTAGTCTGTAGAATCAGTATGTAGCACCATGGAGCCTAACTGAAAGAAAGATGTTGGCAGCATGTGCTTCCGTAGACTTTAGTTTACAGTGGTGCCTCGGGTTACGAAATTAATTCGTTCCGCCATTCCTTTCGTAACCCGAAAATTTCGTAACCCGAAAAGGCTTTCCGTTAGCACTGGAAAGCCTATAGCTGCACTTTGCAGCATTTCAATTTCACGCCGAAATGAATTTCGTAACCCGAAAAATATTTCGTAACCCGAAACAGTTTTTGCCAATCCAACTTTTTCGTATCCCGGAAATTTCGTAACCCGATCATTTCGTATCCCGAGGTACCACTGTACTTCCTCAGATGCATTTGTTCTGGAGCAGGGACTAAATGAAATGGTTCAGAAGACAGAAAAGAAGAAGGTGGAGAAAGGAAGATTTTACATAAAGGAAGATAATTTGTGGGGAGTATTTGAAAAAGATTCTTAATGAATTGGAAACCATCACAGCTAGAGATATAAATCTTCCCTTACTTCATGCTAGCACATATGGACAAAAGATATGAACATCTCTCTGGATGCAACAAGAACAACCAACCAACCAATCAATCAATCAATATCTGCCTGGGTGAGATTATGAGGGGATTTGCATTTTCTTCTTCTTTTTCTTCTTCTTTTTTGCATTTTATTGCTTTTGTGAACAATTAGTGAGATCTTTTTTAAAAAAAACATAAAAACGTGTGTTGCACAAAAGCAGTCATTTGCAGAAAAATAATTGTATTATTTTTAAGCAAATATATATTTTGTGCAAAAATGTATTTTGCACCAATGTCTTTGCCTCAGTCCACACAAAAATGGGGATTGGGGGGATACTCTACCATCAAGCACAAGAGTGAGATATCTTGTAACTGACACATTTTCCCACCCAACAAGGGATACATTTTCCTTTTCAAGGTGAAAAAAAATTATGAATATTCTTCATAACCCTAAAAAGAACTTTCTAAAGGAAGTCTGAGAACCATCCAAACTATATCTAAAATAGATTTTAAAACTGGTTTATAAATGGTGTATTGGATGTTGCATCATGTGGTGGGAATAAATAACACAAACACAATAATGGGACTGGCCCAGTGTCTGCTGTCATCAATTATGCCCTTACAGTTGTATTTAATATGTGTGTGCCTATTGAAGTGTAAGAGGAAAACATCTGTTTCTTTTTGTTTTGCATAATGCCACAGTACATATTTTATGTTAATCAAATTCATAATGAAAAATAAAATGCTAAAAAAATAAATCCAGTTGGCATGGATATAGCTGAGCAATTGTCTGGTGTAACTGCTTGTTTGCATTAGCTAGTAATGTTAGTGATGCAAACAACCAATTAAATCAGAGCTTTTGCTTTTAGGTATTTTTAAAAATAATATGGACACTATAAACTGTGGAGGAGAAAAAAACTTAAGAATACCAATCCATGTAGTTTTTGGATTGCTTTGTTCTGTTTTTTGATAGTTCCAATCCATCCTATTTCAAGGACTCCCATGTGGTAACCTATCCCAGAACATATATCAGGGTGTCCTTCTCTCCCAGCATCTAGTTACAGGTTGATATGTTTTAGTGTAGGCCATCTGTTGTCTGAAAATTTTACTTTTTCAAAGTTTGGAATAATTTCTTCTTAGGTTATACTTACCAACTGACCATACTGGCTTGAGGACTGGGTATTTGTATAAGATTTGTTCAAGAAAGTAACATTTCCAAACTCAGACTTGCTTTGTTTTGTTTTTAAAAACTGAGAAACAAAATTCTATTTCAGGCTGAAGAACTGGGCATGGTTAATATTTGGATGGGATGCCACCAAAGAGTATCAAAGTCCTCAAGTCAGGCTTATTAAAGAATCCTGCCTAAACCATGTATAGATGCTGCTAGTTAGAGTTGGCAAAATGGGCTGATGACCTGATTCTGTATAAGGCAGCTTCCTCAGTTCCAATGGCTTCCATATTTCCCTCCAACATAGGTTCACCTCTGTTTAATTGCAATGGCTGTAGTAAATTCTAATTCATTCCAGCTTTTCCTGTTTCATGCTGAGATCAGACTGTGGAATCCTGCAAAAATGTAAAAGACATACGCATAGCTGGTAAAAGAAGTCTGTTCTATTGTAGCACGTTTGAGACGGAGGAGATTATCACACTGGTATATTGGCTGGCCTGAGAATGGGCTGAGTGTAGGCTGAAATTTTTGAAAATTTGCTAACATCGGGTGTTATCGCACACCTCTGTGCTCAGATCGGAGCCATCACATCCCGATTTTAGCCATCCTGACACCAATCTGTCCTCCTCCCATCCTTGGCAATGAACAGTTAACTCCCGTTCTTTGGGAAGGATGGGAGTAGGATGGCTCAGGGTCAGGATGGGATTGGGATGCAATGGCTCTGATCCGAGCATGAAGGTGTGTGATAATACCCAATCTTTACATTTTTTCAAAAATTTTAGCCTGCGCTCTGCTCATTCTTTGGGCAGGCGATTTGCCATTGCTATTCTACCCATGGAATAAAGAGACCAGACACAAATGTATGGGTTAAACAGGGCCATTTATTGACCTATTTAATGATTTCTTAATGGAACTGCCACTAATATCAAAACCAAACAGATGTGGGAGACAGGGAAAGCTGCATACTGGTGTCTTACCGCAGACTACTTTTGCAGCTTATTAAGGACGATAATACCTGGGCCCTCAACGACAGTCTATAAATTGGGTTGCCGTTGGACAGCCTGCATAAGGAAGCCCAGCAAGAAGTCCTCCTTCCCAATCTGCAAAGATTAAAGTTGGGGTATACCTTCAAGCCAGACCCAAGGTCCATTTCTTTCAGCCACCCCCAGGTCGCAAGGCCCGTAGGGATGTTTCAAGAAATTTTCCTAACACCCAGTAGGGTGTCCAAGGTGCTCACCGAGATCAAATTCAAAGAATTTATGCCAAATATTATTGATTGAATCCAATTAGAATTAAAATTATTTTAAGCCAGATTGACTATCATTAAGACTCCACCCAAGCCAATTTTCACATGCTGCTTGTAGCAGTATGGGGTAGGCAAAAAACCCACGGAAAAAGGAAAAAATTCCTACCCGGCCCCTAAGCGGCCAAGCAAACTTCATACTATCCCAGGGTGGGTGGGTGGTTCGCACAATTGCTCCAGAATGAAGGGGAATTGGGGGGCAATATGACCAAACAGCTTAGCCACGCCCCCAGAAACCCAGTTGCCATGGCAACAGTGCCATGGCAAATTAAGTCCTAGTCTCTGCCCATGGGAGGCCTAGCAAACAGCCAGTCCCAGCTCCACAACCTCCGGTGTGGGAGGGGGTGGGATTGCCAGTGTGGTAATCTCCTAACTGAAAGAAAGATGGTGGCAGCATGAGGTTTGGTAGACTTAAATCTACTTCCTTAGATGAATTTGGTCAGATGTATTTGCTAGATAAGTGGCTCAGACACAGAGTTTGTTATTAAGCTTAAGGGCTTGTATCTAATGACTGTATCACACTACAGTGTTATGGTGATATTTGTTGCTGTTGTTTGCCTACAAGTCATTTTTTAGTTATGGCGACCCTAAGGCAAACCTATGATAGGGTTTTCTTGGCAAGTTTCTTCAGAGGAGGTTTGCCATTGCCATCCTCTAAGGCTGAGAGTTACTTGTGCAAAGTCACCCAGTGGGTTGTACCGCTTGATCGGTGATTCAAACCCTGATGTCCAAAGTTATAGTCCAACACTCAAATCATTGCAGCACACTGGTTCTCATTATAGTGCTATGCACCACTTTAATTACCATGGAAACATTGTTCAAAATCCTGGGATTTGCAGTTGGGGGGGGGGCAGAGAACTCTTGGGCCTCACTAAACTACAAACCCCAGAATTCCATGCAATGCTGCCATGGCAGTTAAAGTGGAATATAGCTCTAGAACAGTACAGTATGATATGGACCTAATATATACTTTCCTTCAGTCTTAAAAATATTGTGAAGTCAGTCTTTAAGGGAATAAACTAGTTTACTACCTATTCCACTTTCACTGACATAAAGACCCTGTTACTATTACAATCTGTTTGTTAAAAGCTCTGTGTACAAGAGACTCACTTTTTGTTCTTAAAATCAATATGAAATTTAAAGGGAAGCTAGCACTGGGAGTTTAAATGGGAGAAAATCATCGAGAGTACTGTGTTCCTGTGAGTTGGAGAACTGCTGCTTTTTTAAATCAAATGAAGCACACAGTCCCTGTGCTGAGACAATACAAACTGACTGTAAAGTTAAAGAGTTAAGAGTGAAACATACGGATAGCCACAAAGGTGTCCTTTTTCTTAATTGGAAAGCAGCAGAAATCGTTGGATTCCAGTCAGATAGGTAATTTTGTGTGTTGCAAATGAGTAACAAGAAATATCTCAGCATTGCAGCCATAAGGTTTTAAAAGTTTGTTTGACTTTGAGAATATATAAAGATCCCAAAGGTATTTGGAAGTTTCAAACTTTCGCCAGTGAGCAAAAAAGGCTTGCTTTCTATTTCCTTATTCTTTTGCATTTTACAAACATATATAATAATCTGTGGCCCATTACAGACGGGCGTAAAATACATCCTGGGGATGTACTAGGGTTAGGGAAAGTGTGTGCCTTACAAACGCACCTAACCCTAATACGTCCCCAGGACGTACAAAATGGCAGCGCCTTATACATATAGAGGCTGCCATTACAACCTCACGAACGCGCCGTCTCCAAACGCATATAGCGCCCTTTCCGTGGCGCTAGAAGGAGCTCTGAAATGGAGCTCCTTCCGTGATTTGCATTGCTGCTGCAGCCTTTAGACAGCTGCGCCAGTGACGCAAGGGAGAAAGGGGCCGAGCGGCTCTAGAATCGCTTATGCACATGCTGGAAGAACAAAACAGAATACAAATGGCTAAACGGATTAGCCTTCCTCACCAGCTCCCCTAGCATGTTGAAAAAGTATAATATATACATTTTGCAAACAAAATGGAAATCATAAGAAAAGTGGGGTTGTTGAAAGAAAGAAGAAAATATTCCAGGATGTTTTGGAAAAAGCTTTCAAGTGGTCACTAGAAGATTCAAAATGTTTTGGTTTTCTTAATGCAAGGCTTACCCAACCTGCTTATTTAGGTTTGAATAATGTTAGGTTTGAATAAAGAGTTTGCCCAAATCATATTGAACTGCTTCTTTTTTGTGTGTGAAGTAGAAAACCATCCCTATTCTTTTCATGTTATTTCTCCTCCTGGTGCCAAAGATTCTGTTAAAGAAATAAAGTCCAGGAACACATCTGCTTCATTAATTTTACCTGTATAGGTAAAAGCAATACAGTGGTACCTCGGGATACGAAATACCCAGGTTACGAAATTTCCGGGATACGAAAAAATCCCATAGGAAATAATTGTTCCGGGTTACGAATGTTTTTCGGGTTACGAAAAAAAATTTGGTGCTTTTTTCGGCTTTTTCGCACGGAATCGCGGCTTTTCCCCATTAGCGCCTATGGCATTTCGGCTTACGAAGGCTTTTCGGGTTACGAAAGCGGCCGCGGAACGAATTAATTTCGTAACCCGAGGGAGCAGTGTAATTTGGCACATACAGTAATCCTTTGTCTCATTATAATAAAAATATTTCTATAACCGCACATCAACCCATTTTTAGTATGGGGTGCTGCATTCCTTTCTTGCCCCATCTCTCTCAATGTCTATGAGAAATTACAATGTTTAATCTGTTTAGTTTAGTAGGAATAAGAAGACACATACAATATTTAATCTCAGTTCTCTAAAGCAAGCAGAATTGGATTAAAATGTCAACACTGAAAGATTAATTGGGCACCTGGAGTTTTGAAACAGCTGCCTATAAATCTCCAGCTAGTTTCCTGGAGTTTCTGTTGCTTTCACCCATCTTATATACCCTTTAACATTTATGTTTTCTTTACCTTGGACTGACTATTATTTGATGAGTCTCTTTATTCTTTGCTGGCTTCATGTACTGGGACTACCGAATTGCTGTAATGACTTCTGGACATGCTTCTTTCATCATCTTGTTTGGATAACCAGTGACTGGTTTGTACTCAACTACCTGACAGCTCTTGTACAACAATCGTCTGCTTCATGAACCATTAGCTGACCTGAGCATAGGACTTAATATAAATAAGTAGTAACTGGCAGGTAGAAGTTGAGGGAACAGTGATACTGAGGACTACTAGGTGCCAATTTGATGAAAGGGACATCTCCAGTCTTGTTTCTGTGAGTAACAGAATCTAGGGAGTGGAAAAGGAGACTAGGGGGCTCAACAGACAGGCGGCTAAATGCTGCCCCTTTTAGTCCCAAATCATTGCTGCGGCAACCACATGCCGTGGCAATGATCCACTCCCTCTTGGGAGCAAAAAGAAGCTGCTGTAAGCAATTTCCTGGAAGGGGCACCACAGTGGCTGTCACGCACCATGCTGACACCCCTTCCGGCCAGCACTGTTTGGGCACTGTGCCAACCATGCATCATAATGGCATGTCCTGTGTGGATGGGTGCACAGCATAATGGCAAATGTGTGGCAGAACTAGGGCTTAGAATGCCAGTTTTTACTGCCTTTAAGTGGTTCTTCGCTTATGACAGGGTTGGGATGGGACTCCCCTGCCTCAATTGGAACCTACTTGAGGGTCCTCCCTCTGCTCATCATTAAATTTCAATGTGAAATATTGAAATAGTTAATGAAGTGGGTCTTTGCTCCCCACCTTTGGTCACATAATTTTCTAGTTGATGAGCAACAATTCTCTATTCATTACTCCTCCCACCACCCAACACATTTTTCTTGATGCAACTCCCTAAATATAGCCATTTCCTGGCCAATGGAGAAAGAGAACAGGCAGTTCCAGTAGTTGAATACACAGCACTGACATCATCTTCAGGGACCTTAGGAGACCCGCCCTCCCCACAAGTTCTGAACGATGCCTGTCACTGAAGCAGAGAAAAGGTGGGGTAGAGTGGGAGGATATTGGTCATTGCATGGTTAGAACAGAACTCTAACTTCCACCATGCCCAAAACAGGGAGCTATGATGGCATAAGATGGTTGTATGCCATTGTAACTAATTAAGAGGTTGCCAGCCATTACCATTACATATGCTAGCTACTAATTGGCTCTGAATTTAGTTTTATCTTTATAGAATCAGGAGTTTCTGATTGCCGTTTAGGACTTTCTGGAAACAGATCAATAAGGTTATTATGTTGTTTCATGACTGATGTATCCTCTGAGCATTCCATGAAATATAGCTCATCCTGTTAGACTTCCAGGATAGATAGCTGAATGGAATTTTAATCATTTCATTGATCACAGAAAATAATTTATATTTTACTTTCTGTACTTTTCAGTACTAATGATCTGAGCAAATACAGAGAGGTGATTAGCATCCTGATCCACAGATATATTTCAGTTAAAGACACTGACCCAAATCCAGGCTATTTGTCACATTTTCCACATGGAGGCTGCTATGCTCCCCCTGCTAGTAATTTTCTTCTTTACTATAACATCCAGGGGCATCCACTTCATGGACTTGATACTTTCTATAAGTTTCTCCATCTCCAGAAACTGGAAGCCAGTAACATGAAATCAGAGCAGACTGACTCACAATACGATAGTCATAGCAACAAGAATGGGATGATATAACATATGGAGACCATTTGCAATGTGCTCTACCTGGCTTCTAATAGTATTGGAACCACAATTTTACTGTCTGAGAATATGATCCCATTAGACACCATTCCAATAATATCCAATAGTATTTTGAGCTATACTCATGAATAGGGATGGGAATGATATAGTTATGCTCATGTCTAGGAATGAAATTTATATGCTCAGTTTACACAAGGATTTCAGAGTCCTTATGCTATACCCAGGTGTGCCAAGGCAAATATTTAGCTTCATTATCAAACCATATGTGCACTGGCACTAAGCTACCAAAATGAAATGGATGCTCTTTCAAGTTAAACAATTCAGATTCTGACCTCAAAAAAAAATTCACTGGTTAAGATTTTTAAATGCTACTTAAACCTGATGTAAGTTCTAGTGATCTAGAGTGTGACTGATGATCTAGGCTGCATCTCTTGTAGTCAGGGAGTATCACAAGCAGGCAATTTTGAAAGGGCAAGCCCTTGTGGTTCACCTTTTCCCAATTTAACAAATTCATTTTCAGTGTAGTCTGGCTTTTCACTACCCATCCAGGCATTTTAATTCATTTATTTTACACTTCATTTACATAGACATGATGTAACTGCATACAATGGTTTCCTAGCAATTTGATCACGGCTGAGACTGAGAGTTTATTCGGACAACTAGAAATGACATTTTCATCACTATTTTGGCAACTGTTTCACTAGCAAGTGAAAAATGTGCAGCTCTTGTAGAAGTACAGAATAAAATTATATCATGCAAAAGATAACTCAGGGTGGGGAGGGTAAACTGAGCAGTCCTGACCTTAAAAATGTCATAGCAGAGTTGCTGATCCATGCCCTATTAGATGGGTGAAGACTAAACTGCCTATAACAGCTTCTGGAAGAGGCAAATTCCAGATCCAGTCCCCCCAAATTGATAGCACTGATGCCCATTCTTTCAGCAGTGGCATGTTATGCAGGATATGCAGGATTTTGGCACTATCTATAGATATCTTTAGAAAGTTGTTACAAGGTAATATAGTGATGGAGCCAGCAATAAGGAAGTCACTGATTCAAATCTTACTTTTGCTTTGTTGGCCTTTGGCAAGCTACTTTCTCTCAAAGCCTCACTCACTGCATAGATTAATTGGGATAATGCATACTTTCTTTATAGGGTCATAACAGTAAATTGCATATGAAACACATTGAACCTCACTGAGCACAATAGATGCCAAGATATCTATCTCTGTTTTTTGGTATGAATGGGATAGCAATAGCTTATTTACTCATTTTACAAATGACATGAGGTAGGGGAGAGAAATGGCTGTGATAAATGTGTGTGATAAAGCTAAGCTTGGGATTCATATCATTGTCAGACATTGTCTGAGACACATATTTGCTCTCTTTGCCTATATGAGAAATTGATGTCTTCTAAATATTGACCACTCACATGAAGCTGTGTTCACAGCTGATCCAGCCCTACTCTTGACTGGCAATAGATCTTAGGGGCTTTGAAAGGGCTAGAGAAAGTTTCCTAGTAGCCTGATAGTAGTGAATATTTCTAATGCATTTCTGGCCTGCACTGTGACAAATTGCAATGAACTTATGTGTACAAGGATTTCTGGAGACCTTTCAGCAGCCACCATCATACTGGGCACCATAGTTGTTTACACCACAGTTCAATGTTGGAGCAAAACTGTTTTTCACCAATATCCTGTGTATAATGTCCCAAATCATTATTCATAGTTAGCTTATTTCTGACTGAAATTAAGAGTCTTCATTTCATTTGCCTTACAATAAAACACATATGTTAATGTCAAGAGAGGGATAAAAACAGATGGCATATGTATAAACATATCTCAGTTTCTTGAAAAAGAAATGATCTGTGTAATTCTGCCAACAAGGAACAAAGATTTACCAGCTATTCTAGGCTTGTTGTTGTCGTTGTTGTTGGATTTCATAGACCATATTAGGGAGAGCGAACACATTCAGCAACAAGAAGAATGTTAATTTACATGTTGTCTTGATGCTAATCTAATTAGCAGCTTTTGCTGGTGAAGTGGAGTAGGATTTAGTTCCCGCTCATCGCCACTTTGGAATTCAAACATTGAATTTTTGCTTGAAAAACACACCAGTAAGCATTTAGTTTTAATTGATTTACACACTTCTATAGACATGCCATAGAACTAAATACAATTTGTACATTTTGAGTTTGCACTGTATTCTATAAAAACATTTATTTTGTAGTATGTACACATATGTACACATTTGAAAAATGTGCAGTAACCATTATGTGTGTTTCTAAAAAGTGTGCTAATACACTTTATTCAGTGGGAGTGTGCAGGAATTTGCATGTCCACTCATGAAAAAAAACTGCTTAAGAATACATATAAATGTTTATTTTTTTAAGAGACAGAGAGAGAGATCATGGAAGAGAATGTGTCAACCTAGAGTTTGAATGTTGGATTAGCACTCTAGCACACCAGGATTCAAATCCCTATTCAGTCATGGAAACACACTAGGTGGTCCTGAAGATAACTGTAATGGCAAATCTCTTCTGAATAAATGTTTCTGGGAAAACCATAAGATTGGCTTGCCATAAATTGGGCTCAAAGGTACATAACATCAACAACGAGCAAAAATAATTTGGAAATGGCATAGTCTGTTGTTTTTAGCCTGCTGTTTTTCAGGACACAAAAACAAAGATCCAGCACATGCAAATGAAAACCACCAAGGTGAGGGGGATTTCCCAGCAGACAATGGATCATTAATTAAATAGATAGCCTGAGGCCTTACCATTCAACAACAGAACAATACACAGTTTAACATGTAAATCACTCCCTCTCAACCAAGAGTATATATATCCCACTCTCTTCCATTCCAGCATTCTCTGAAGATGCAAGCCACAGCTGCTGGCAAAACATGAGGAATAAACACTTCTAGAACATGGCCTCATAACCTGAAAACAGCAACAACAACAACAACAACAACAAACAATTTCCTTTTCACTGCAAAATCAGCTTGTCTTCAACCTGATTTCTTCCCTTTTACCTCATTCTCCCTTGGATTCATTCTATTTCATTGTCCATTTTTAAAACCTTCAAGTCCTGCAGAGAGTTAGTCTCTGGAAGTTATTCCCCCCCCCCCCACAAACCAGTAAATCCAGTGCACTGCTCTTAACAGGAATGCCAATAGCACAGCTAGTGTCACAGCTAGTATCACAGGACATTTGGTCTTCAATGTGTGAGGAATTTCAACTCCAGTCCCAGAAGTCCCAGAAAGTACAACCAATGGTAAGGGAATGAGAACAGTCTCCTCAAAAACGTGGAGGGCCAAGAGCATCCCCACTCTTCATCTACAAAATTTAAGTCCTCCTGAAACTATGTTGGACTTAGCATGCGGCAGAGTTAAACACATCTTGGATTCAATGAGATACAGTGGGATTTGGTGCTGGTGCCTTTCTAACTCGCTTCCTTAATGGGGAAAAGGAAAAAGGAAAGTTGTTGAGGAGTCCTGGAGTTTTATTGAAAACCTGGCCATGCAATTATCACTTCCTTTGCAAAGGACTGTTCTCCAATTAATATAAATGTGAGAAGCAAGGTAGGCTTTAATCAGTCAAAGAGATTTAATACTGGGTGACAGAACTTTCAGTTAGGTTTAATTTTATGCTGGATGCTGGAAATTGTTTTTGCCAGGAGTGGATCATTCAAATCCCTTAAGAAGCATAATATTAATCACACCTCTTCCTTTCTACTTCTCTTTACAAAATAATAAAATAAAATAAAAGTGACTTGCAAGTAATACTGGCAGCTGGGCTGCATATTTCATTAAGGCTAGAAATTAAACTCTGTCCCTGTTTTCCCTTTCCAAATCACCAACGTTACCAGAAGACACGATTATATCTGCTGTGTCTCCCAGTGTTATCTGCTGTACTTAGTTAAAGCAAAGCCTTTATCACCAAGGTGCAGCATTAAGAAATCTAAAAAGAACCCAAACCACCCTGAACAACATCACAGAACCATGCAAGGCACACAGTGTGAGAAACCCAAAGGTATCTGACAGGGAACGGCTGGACAAGATTATACAGAATGTCTGCAGCGACCAATAATAACAAAGCAAAATTAAAGCAAATACAAAGTGACATTCCATAGTAGTTCTAGATAAAATCATATGGATTAAAAGCTTAGACAGCATGATATAGACTGATCTCTCTCTCTCTCTCTCTCTCTCTCTCTCTCTCTCTCACACACACACACACACACACACAATTTTACTGCACCTACTGTAGACATACTAAAACAAAGATTTAAGATGTAATATTTTTAAGGCTCATTTCTTGTACAGTATTCTAGTGACAAGTTATAATAGCCAATAACATGGAGTTTCTGGGAGAATAAGAATATGTAGAAAATACAGGAAGCACCCTATTCACTTTAATATAGACAATAAAAGACATCCAGTGTAGTGTAGTGATTTGAGCATTGGGCTAGAGCCCTGAGAGCAGGGTTTCAGTCTACACTCAGACATGGAAATTGCTGGATGACCTGGGGTGAGCCATATACTTTTATCTGTATTAGATGTACCGGTACCTCAGGGTCAACATAAGTTGGAAAAGACTTGGAGGCACACATGAATAAGGCAATAAAAATGCTAAATAACCAAAACTTACCAGGATTTCTCCCACCCCACTTTGACACCAGATCAATGTAACTTGCAAATCAAATGCAGATTAAAGCTTGGTCTCACTGAGAAGAGGCATCAACATCTGAGAGAGAGTCACTAGAAAAAAATGAATAGAAAAGTGCAACACATTTCTTTAACTGCTAATTAGCAGAAACAAAACAAAACAAAAACACTTTAGCTTGATTACATTGATTTTGAAAGAGAAACATTTATAGCACTTATGTTAAATTTAAATTGACATTGGAATTTACGTTACTCTACTGTATTAAAGTATTTAAGAAGAAAATAAGTCCATATTTTGTACAAGAATAAAGAATGCTATAATTTATTTATTTTGTGCAAACACACATATTTCTTCTCAGGAAAGCCATGTGTAGTTTTCTTGCTAAGAAAATAAGACTTTTTGAAGCCAAATTGCACAGAAATAAATAGATAAATGTTTTTTCTCCACAAAGCTTGTGGTCGTGGCATTTAGACACGCTAGGCCTGAGTTGCCCAAAAACTGTGCTGACAATTACATGCTGGTTGGTGACTGGGGGACATGGTGTTTAGATGCCCCTTGCCCTGAAGCCAGTAAAAAGTCAGCTCTAGAAACAAAGTTGGGTGTTTCCACCCCAAATAGGAGGGGATTTCCCCCCCACTTTGGGGTGGAAGCTGAATGGATTAGGGCTGCACGTCTGTTTGCCACAGCTCCGATTCAGCCTAAATGGTACGGCTCCAAGCCACCCTGATTGGGGCCATCTATTTTCTGTGCAAAAAGCAATATATTTGAACAGACAAAAGACAAAATTAGTCACAAAATACACTTGTTACTAATAAAAAATATTACCTTTGCTTTAGAAAGCAAGTCTTCTGCTGTAAACCACAGAAAAAGGACTATGTGTGTTTTTGTGCAAGATTTTTTATTAGTGACACTTTTTTCCACTGAGGTTGTGAATATTTATAAGTCTTCTTCACATCCCTACGCACATACACATATGATTTTATAAGTGGAAATATAGCACGACAGTGAAATAATATTTAAGTATATATATGTTTCTCCACCATGACATAATGCATCAGCAGGCTTCCTCTTCCTGCTCCTCCTTCCTGTAGTCCTGCTCTTGCTGCTATCATTCATTGCTAAAATCAACTGCAATCAAATGCAAAACTCTGGGAAGGACAGCAGGGGAGAAAGTAAAAAAGAGAAGAAAAATATTTAAATGAAAACGTTATTCCCATTATCCCTCCCAGAAAAATGTAATACAGTCAGCCCTCCTTATCCACATATTCTATATACATAGATAAAAGCATCCACAGCTTAAAAATATTCAAAAATATATAACTTCTAAAAGGCAAACCTTGTTTTGGCCATTTTATATAAGGGGCACCAATTTATTTTCCATTGTGTTTAATGGGACTTGAGCATCCATGGATTTTGGTATCTATAGAGGGTCCTTGAAGCAAGCCCCAGCAGATACCAAGGGCCCACTGTAGAAATTACATGAGGTGATGTCCAAAGAAAAGGTACATTATATGTTTAGGCCAGAATTTAACCTAAAGTGCTACTAGAACATAATGCTTTGCTACCATAAACACCTAGGTCTGCAAAAGCCTAGATATGCAGGCAAAGTATTAGTGGCGGCAGCTGGGCTGTACCAAAGCATTTGCTGGAAAGAGCACCAGCTATTGCACCACTACAGAACTATTTATTTATAGAATGGCTAGATACCTTCATACAACTGTAGAAAAGTACATCTACTTGAATAATTGGGAGTTGTATCAGTGTAGCATCTTAAGAGAATTCTCCCTTCAAATTTTGTACCTCCTAACATAAATAAAATCAGTGCATTCATTCCAAGTTGTGAATCAAACTACATATTAGGAGGGACTGTAGGGGCAGAATTCTGAATAGTACTACTTCATACCTTGTGTGTTATATTTCTAATGCTTTTTCATGTAGGGATGGACAAATCTATAAAATATGCATTTGTCTGTCTGTCTATCATTTATCTGTCTGTCTGTCTGTCTGTCTATCTATCTACTCATCTTGCCTTTCTAATTTTTATGCCTACTTCCCCTTCCAGTTCTGGCATGCTTCGAAGGTATGTTTAAATAGGATGAGATCTGTTTTTTTCTTTGCTTATTTTTTTCCATAGGTTTGTTGTAATACCTAAAGGGAGCTGACACTGTCTCTGTAGAGTTCTGTGTATGATGCTCCCTTCAAATGTCCAATGAACGTACAAAGAGGAGAAGAGCTTTCTGCCATTACATCCTATTCACATCATAGGGATACATCAAAAGGATTTTTGAGTATTGTCCATCAGTACATAGATGTGCTGAATTACTGTGACTTGGGGTGCATCTACACTGCAGAAATAATGCAGCATGGCACCACTGTAACTGCCATGGTTCCATCCTACAGAAGCCTGGGATGTATAGTTTTGTAATGCACCAGTACTCTTTGATTGAAATGGCTAAAGAACTTGCAAAACTACACCTCCCATTATTCAATAGGATGGAGCTACAGCACTTAAAATGGTGTCAAACAGCATTGTTTCTACAGAATAGATGCACTCTTCCTATGAAAATGCATTTATCAATGTGTGACTGCCATTTATTCTACCTTTACTATTTATCCTTTCACTGGTATGTTTTTTTGCAAAATGCACTGGGAAAATGATTGACATCCAGTACAAAATGTGTGTGATAGAGAAACAAAGATTTAGCTTGTTCTTTGCTTTTCCTTGTTTCTTTTTTATTATTATTTTCTGCTTGAATTTTGCCTAAACACCCTATCTCTGATGATAAATGTCACTCATGCTAAATAAAATACTTCCAGGCTTTTCTTGCCATGCTACTTGTTACCCATTTGACAGTTTCTCCTGGAATTAGTTTTCATACCTTCCCAGAGATGTGTTGTAAATAATTATAGTTGACAATTTAACCCAGGAAAGCTCAAAGCGGATAGGCATGCAATTGTACAAGCAAAAGGTACCGGATGATTGCACATGTGTGTAGGCAGGAGTGAAGAGGCATGGGCAAACACAAATAGAGGTAGCAATTTCCTCACCACCCCCCACCCGCATCCCTTCCACTCACTTTGATTCCCACTACACTGTGCCGCTTTTCATGTTGATATGCGGCAGCACATCTCTCGACTGGTACGTTCCATTTATTGGAATGTTATTTGAGAACAACTTTATTAAAGATGCACTGTATCAATACAATACAATGTGGCACAGAGTGGTTTGTATCCCAGAAAGCATTACAGAATTAAATAACAGGAGACAGCAGGCAGAGGACGGTATGAATTACAGAGAGAATGAGGCAAAGGTACTTGGTGGAGAATAAATTAAAGCATTCAGTCATGTAGCTGGAAATACTGGGAGAAACTCTGAAGGCAGAGAGTGGTATGTGTGTGAGGAGAGGGAAGGTCAGAGAAAAATAGAAAAAGTGGTAGAAATGGCCATCCTGGCAGGAACTGCTTCTGCATGGTATTGCGTGCAGCTATATACAGGGAGGGATGTGAGGAACAAAAAAACCCATGATTATCTTATTTACATGGTATCACCCATGTACACAATGCTTTATACTAGGGAAACTGAAGCATGATAAAAAGGGAGGTCCTTAATTTGAAAAGCACACTAGTAACTAAGATGAAAGGTTATAAAACATATCCACTTTTTTCTTATTCTTATTTTCATCATGAAGACATATTGCCTGGGGAAGACATATTTTGCCATGTTATGTCACATCAAAATGTTGTTCATCTGTGCAAGATTTTTTATTATTATTCCTCCATGAGATGGTAGATAGCAACACTTTTTGATTGGCATTAATAACAGTAAAGAGCCATCATGCTCTATGGTTTGAGCAGTGGACTGTGACTCTGGAGATCAGGATTCAAATCCCAGCTGGGCCATGTAAACCCATTGGGTGACCCTGGGCAAGTCACACTCTCAGCCTCGGAGGATGACAATGGCAAACCCTCTCTGAAGAAACTTGCCAAGAAAACCTTATGATAGATTTGCCTTAGGGTTGGCATAAGTCAGAAATGACCTGAAGGTTCACAAAAATAAGAACAACAGTAAAATCAAATTGTCTTTTTAAAAAAAAATGTAAACGTATTGTGTGAAAAATGTACTTTGCAGAAAAACTAAATTTTTGAACAAAGGACTTTGCTAATTTCTTGCCAAACTATCTCCCCAGTTAAAAAGAAAATGAACAAAAACTAATATACAATGGGCCCTCCTTATCCACAGACTTGCCATCCATAGATTTGAGTATCTGTGGATGGAAAGTGCCACCATTGGGGACAAAAGTCCCTCATCCCCTCCTTCCATACCTTCTTCCTTTTTGCCCCAGCTTGTCTTTGTGGGCATAGTCTGCTGCCCAGTCAGCTGGGGCCGGGGCTTGAATTTTGGAGCCCTGTCCCCAGGATTAGCACCTGAGATGGACCCTCTGGGGTCCAAAACTCAAGCCCCAACCCTGGCGCTGGCTCCTTCTAGCCCCAGAGAACCAAGCCCCAGAGCCCCATGGCTGGAGGGAGCCAGGGCCAGGGCCAAGGCTTCAGTACTGGAGCCCAGAGGCTCCATCCCAGGTGCTAGGCCTGGGGCTCCAAAACTCCTTCTGGCCAATAGGGCTCTGGGGTTTGATTTTCTGGGGATAGAGGGAGGCAGAGTCAGGGCCAGGGTTGGGGCTTGAATTTTGAAGCCCAAAGGCTCCATCCTAGGTGTTAGGCCTGGGATGGAGCTCCAAAATTCACACTCCAGCTGATTGGGCAGCAGATTGTACCCCCAAAGTCAAGCTGGTGCAAAAAGGAAGAAGACAAGGAAGAAGGGAGGGGGTAAAGGAAGGAGGGTGGAGGGAAAGAAAAGGGAAGAGACGGGAAGGGAGAGAGGAGGGAGGGAGAGAGAGAAGCAGTGGGACACGGCAGATTTGTCCCACTGTCCTGAACGGTGGTGCAGATGCATGGCTGCTTCACCATTAAGAACAATGGGACTTGAGCATTTCCAATTTTTGGTATCTGCGGGGGGGGGGGAGGGGGGGAAGGTCCAGAACGGATCACCTTAGATACCAAGGGTCTACTGTAATTTCACCATAAGTGTGAAAGCTGTCAAAATGTTTCATCCTTGTATGTGAAAGTGAAATAATTAAAATTTACATCCCTTCTAAGAGAAGACAGATAAGAAAGAGATCCGCAGTCACTCCCTTCTTGTGGAAGGCAATGGTTTGTGGATCACTTGGCATGCTCTATGCCCCCTGAAATAGCTTGCTGATGCCAGGTGCTATGCATAAAGTGAGCACATTACCAATACCAATCTAAGGCCGGTTACAGACCGGCGTTTTAGTGCGTGACGAGCACGCACTAGGGTTACAAAAGGGCGGTGCTTCCGCACCGCCCTAACCCTAGTGCGTGCTCGTCACGCACGAAACGGTGGCGGCCCTTCCATATGGCCGCCGCCGTGAGGACGTCACGGCCGCGCCGCCTCTAGACGGGGCGGCGCAGACGTGACGTCCTCAATCCGCAGCAGGGTGCTTAGGTCACCCTTTCCGCAGACCAGGAAGGAGCTCCGTTTCAGAGCTCCTTCCTGGTCCGCGGCGCCGCTTTGCTTCGCTGGGCGCAACCTTCAGATGGTTGCGCCCAGCGAAGCAAGGGAGAAAGGGGCCAAGCAGCCCCTTTCTCCCCCTCTCCGCCGCCACGGGGTGTCCTTGGGGCTTGAAGCCCCAGGGACACCCCTTTTCAGGCTGCAGGGAAACGGTGTTTTGCTGCTTCCCCGCAGCCTGAAAAGCGGCGGATCGGGGCCTCAGCGGCTGCCGGTGTAGCCACTGAAGCCCCGATAATCCGGGGAAAGGGGTGGGTCCAGACCGCCCCAAATGGGCGGTCTATAACCCACCCCCGAAAGATGCAATCTTGACTTTTTTCAGGCAGAAAATTTTTAGGGCCAACTCTAAGATATGAGGGAAGGGATGGATCTATTAACTTCACAGAAAAGGTGATTTGGAAGAAGATTTTGAAAAGAGAAGACTCCTGGCACTATACATGTGTTCTGGTGAAGAATTCCAATCATTGGAGGCAGGCTTTTAAACTGAAAATACTGTGTTTTATAACGGAGGGGTTACTTCCTCCTACAAGATGTGATGAAAGAATAAATAGATGAAAAATCTGTGGGTCATTTTACAGCAATACACTTGAAAACAAAGCATACACTTTGACAAACAGTACACTTGGAAAACAAATGTTTTGAAAACATTCCTCTCTGGAAATTTTATACTGTATTTCCAAATACTTGTCCTTGACATTCTTTAGTTTTAGCAGATGTAACTGAATAGTAGATATAACTGAGGGGGGATTGACACAGATATAACTGTACAGCAGATTTAACTGAAGGAGTCTCAACTAATCAGACTAATCACCCATGAGCCTTGTTTAGTTGTCTACTATGCACATGAATTCTTGAACTATCACAGGTGTACTTAGCTCCAGGCCTGAATAGCACATGCCATCTTCATGGCTCTGTATATAACATTTCTTGTAGAAGATCTCTCTGGCAGATAAATTAGCTTTATCATATGGAAAATCATATTAAAATCAGGAAAGATAGGATGAACTGATAAGCTATTCACACATACAATACAATTGATATTTCGAATATGTGAAACAAATACTCGAGACCTCAGGAATGAAAAGGAGTATCAGGTCGACTGGTAATAGCATGGATCAAATGTCTTAAGTAATTACCCCACTCTGTTACTCTATTATCATCCTTTGGATGTTACATCTTTTCTAGCATAAGATTTTTGTGGTGACACTCTGTCTTTCACATGAGTCCCCTCTACATCTCTCTCTGTCTCTATCTCTCATCCTATACAACATATTCACACATTAATGACACAATTTCGTTAGATTCCTGGGAACTGAGATGAAGCCTACAAAACAAATCTTAGATTTGCTGAATAATACACATAAAGACATCAGTGCCATCTGGTTATTTCAGATCTCTTTATAGTATGTAGCAGATGCTGTATTTACTGCACTGACATAGACTTCCAACAAGATTTAGCTCCCTATATACTTGGCTGCTCAGTGCTACAGACAGAGGCAATTCTGGTACAGTCTATAGCAGGCTAGAGAACTTGTGTCCTGCCTAGGATATTATTCGAATACAGATCCTATCAGCCGCTGACAGATTAGTGAAGGATAATAGGAATAGTGAAGGATAGTGAAGGATAATAGGAATAGTAGTAGTTCATCAACATTTGGAGGGGACGCAGGTTTCCCACTTGTGTTCTACATGATTCCATCCAGATTGATTTGATTAAAATGTACTGACAATGGAGACATAAACAAAAAGTTCTGGCGATGCCAGGATTGGCTTTACCATTTACCAAGTTAATAGAACCTTCTCAGGCAGATGAACTGGGATATCATGAAAGGGTAACAAATTGTATTATTATTGTATATGGGGGAGGAGAGAGGAGAAACTCATAGATTTTTTTCCCCCAGCATTGGATGCTAGGTACCTTGAGTTGTGTTCATTGGGAGGGTAGAGTGGGGTTTGTTTCTGTACCTCAATTAGAAAAAAAAATCTGTCTTGGAATGGCTCTGGTAAAATGAATCAAGAAAGAATTTGTTTCTCATTTGATCCTCAATGATTCCTGGCTGATAGTAGGCAAAGCCTGATGGTTTAAACTTAGGATAAACATAACCCCATGTTTGGAAAAAAAATATGTTTTTTAATTGTTGAGAAACCTAAGAAGAATTCTGGATCAATGAGATTCTTTGTAATTTGGGACTTATTCTGTGCAACATTTTCAAGTGGTTGTTCTGCACGGAAATCTGCATTTTCTTTGCAGAAAAAGGTTATTGTTTTGGGCATAACAACCCCATGTAAATTTTAAACAATATGATTTTCAAATATTTTCTTGCAGTGGGATGAAAATGGTTAAAATTACTCATTGTTTCCTTTGAGAAGAAATTTAAAATGCGGAAATAATGCCATTTGACACCACTTTAATTGCCATGGTTCTGTGCTGTGGAATCTTGGAATTTGTAGTTTGTTATGGCACCAGGGCTCACTGACAGGGAAAGCTAAATATCTGACCAAACTACAAATCCCAGAATTTCATAGCATTGAGCCATAGCAGTTAAAGCATAGGCCTGTTTAATAGAGAGGTCTGTTTAATAGAGAGGTCTGTACTTATGTCTGTGGAAAGGTCACCAGCACCCACATACAAGGGGTGAAACTAGTCAGAGAAATTTGCTCCTCTTTGGATAGTGCCCTCTTTCTTTGCAGCTTTGGTCAAGATTGGCATTACCTCAAAATATTTTGTGACATTTTTTTCCAGTAATTTTTATGAGCAACTCAGGACTTCTAGGTATATACATACACATATTCATGCAGAGCTATGTTCAAGTGTTGGCTGGAATTTTATTTCACATTTTTTTGTTCTTGATGTCTACAATTTTATCATGTCTTCCTCTTTACAACTGTGTCTCCATCCTGGGAGGCAATGGAAATATGAAGATTCTCAACAATGTCCTCTGGAATGCATTGGCTATCATTCCAGCTAATAAACTATCTTTCTGCACTTTCTCCTCAAATGGACATTGTGTGTATTTCTCTTCAAGACAGTTGTGGGCAGTATGACCTGAAGAGCCTTCTTTATTCTCCTTAATGTCTCCACTCTCAACAGTATTAAAATATTAAAAATGTAAGTTTTGCATGCCTACAAACTCTTTTCTGCTGAAGTATAAACACACACACACACACACACTCCCAAGTATTGTTGTATTTCAAAACAAAATCTCTGGTACTCAAGATGCTCTTCAAATCAACATGTTTCTCTGTGTATTGTAGTCTAGCTAAATAACAAACCACTAATAACACAAAAGGAAGATTTTTTAAGTGTTTTGTTTCCAGAGGAAAGACTGTGCTGGGGATAGCTGCACAAATTTATTCACATGAAAAAATGTAAACCGACTCACAACTTTGACCCAAATTCATAATGGAAAACTTATGATAATGTTAGCTGAATTAGATTCAAATGTGTGCATACATGTGCATATACACATGTACACATGAACACAGAGACGGGGAGTTAAATGTATCTAAGGTACAGATATGCATATATCCATAGTTCATTGACTAATTATAACTTGGAACTGAGACAGAACAAGACACACAATACTGTACCAGAGCATTGTTTTTCTTGGGCAATGACTACTCTATGCTTGAGGTTACAAGCAATGGCTTCCCTGTGCATCCTGACATGGTCATGGTTGGCAAACACTGAAATTCTGGACCATGTCGACCACGACCATGTCAGGATGCACAGGGAAGCCATTGAAATTCACAAACATCTGGATAATTTCAACTGGAAATAAGAAACCCTTAAAGTGAACAAAATTTGGCTACCAGTCCTGAGGAATAGCAAAATGAGGACTCAGCAAATGCAAATGGGAAACCACTCAGAGTCAGGTGCTTTCCCAACAGATAATGATCACCAGTTAGCAGACGCTAATCCTCTTTTGCATTCGCCTCCCAGCCTGAGGCCTTCCATCAGCAATAGAACAATGCATTCCCAGGCTCAAACAGTATGTGTATATACACACACACACACACACACACACACACACACACACAATTTTTTTCAGGCAAGCATTCTCTGAAGATGCCAGCCGCAGATGCTGGTGAAACGTCAGGAAGAAACTCTTCTAGAACATGGCCACATAGCCCGAAAAACCCACAAAAAACTAAGCTTGTTTTCTGCTGCTCCAGAGAACAGGACCCGGAGAAATGGATGCAAGCTACAGGAAAAGAGATTCCACCTGAATATTAGGAGGAACTTCCTGACAGTAAGGGCTGTTCGAAAGTGGACCACACTCCTTTGGAGAGTGGTGGAATCTCCCCCCTTAGAGGTCTTTAAACAGAGGCTGGATGGCCATCTGTCAGGGGTGCTTTGATTGAGAGTTCCTGCATGGCAGGGGGTTGGAATGGATGGCCTTTGTGGTCTCTTCCAACTCTACGATTCTATGATTCTAGGACACACCAGGTACTGAAAGGCATTTTTTTGCTACAGTACATCAGTGCCCTCAACCATGGATCTTGCACTAAGCAAATGTTGTTTTCTGATTGGTTGGCTGAAAGTAAAAAAAAACAAAAACTGAGATTGATCTGCAAATCTGATTACTGAATAATTTATTTTAGAAGAAACACCACTGAAAGAGACAGAAAGTTATAATTCCTCTTAGTTACTAGTTCAACCTTATGGCTAAATATTTACAGACTTTTCTATTCCAGAAGAGAAGAACCTATGCACACACACATACACATCCTTCATCTCCTTTACTTTTGTGCACAGATAGATAAACAAAGTTCTTCCAGTACTGTAGTGTGCTGCCTCATTTATTAATCAATTGCTCTTTGTGATGGTGCTCTGTAATGGAGGTTTTTTTAAAGAAAATAAAAACAATAAGCAAAAGCCCTCAGATCTATGACGGATTAAACAATTCTGCATTTGTTGTTTGTTTAGAAAGGAGCTTTATTTCCATATACATAAGACACACAGTAAAGTCTGAATTGGGAACTAATCGTTATATTTATATTATTTATATTTTTTTATTCATACAATTGCTTGGAGCTTTGTTGACATTGCAAGACTTTATATTGTAACCACAGGGTGGCACCCTGAAAGTCATTGTTCACCCATAGGAAACATCTAAAACTGACCTCATATAAATGTTATGCTTTTGTATCCGAAAAACAGGTTTCTCAATTAATATTGTCTCAATAAGGATGCTTAAAAACATATTTTATATGTCAAAGGCAAAATCACTCAGAAATGGGAGGACTAAATTAAGGAACCATAGAAAGCTGTCTGCAAAAGATGACTATTTAAAAAGACATCTAGAGGAAGCAATAAGATAAATGACAAGCAGCAGGAAAAACAAGCTGGGGCTAGGACTTTTAAAACATGGGGGTGGCTGACACTATGTCCCATGCATCACAAGAAGACATAAGTATGTTGTGCAGGCTACATTTAAAATTCCGTTGGTGACATCCTGGTTATGCTCACATCTTTCCTTTGGTTACTGCATATTCAACAGAAAACTGCAACCTCCTCAATGACCAAAAAATTGTATTGTGTTGCTGTAAATCTAACTTAGATCAATTGAATGCCAGTCCATAACTCTCTTTACTTTCCTTAAGCTCGATGAAACTGAGATTTGCCTCAGTATTACACAGCTATTAATGTTCCCAAACTTTCATTAGGCTTATATTCTGTTTGGAGTAATGATGAGCTGTGGTTCAGTATTTTTGTTGTCTAATGTGATTCACTTTAGGCTGTTTATTATGTTCCTAGTACTCATCAAGAAATCTCCTGGAGCACCCAACTCACAATGCCTGGCTCTCGGGAAAGACCTTTCAGAAGCAGGCATTTGGAGGACAGCACTAGAAAAGACCCCTCAGAGCCATACATAGGTACTTGCATCGTGCTAAATTGCCGCACATGGTATAAATGGCACTTTTTATCGTAAGACACCCTCTCTCACCCTGACTTATGGTATGGCAGTGAAAGGAGGGGTTGGCAATGACTGAAAGTTGATTGCTAACATATTCAATTACAGTCATCCTCTCTATGTTTAAAATGTATGCTTAGAAGCACATAGCAGTTCATAATGGTTGCAATCCATCATCCCATCAAGATAGCATAAATATCCACATATGGAGATACACTATAGCAGCACTACACAACTCCCATGCAGAAGAGAAAAACTATGCAACACATGACAATGACTGGGTGTCATTGTGCAATGCACTGCCACAAACTACAATGCACAGCAGCAAAGCAAAACGTTACTGGACACAAATCCGCTTCTGCCTTTGTTGGCAGAATATCTATGGCAAAATAAATAAATAAATAAATATCCTCCTTCCATGTATAGTGTATATGTCACTAACAGGTATCTTGGGTCAGGAGAGAGGTCAGGACACACATACCAGACTGGTAATCATCATCCTTGCACAAATGATAGGGTAGATTTACAAGCTTCCCTCCCTCCATTATTCTGAACATTCTTTCATCTCTCTTTCCTCTCTGTTCCTGCCAAGTATGGTTCTTCCTTAACTTTAAAACTGCTGTTCTTATTGCTTCTGTGGTAATATGAGGAATTGTTCTCCTGGCTCCTGCTCTTGCGTGGGAAAAAATGGGGTTCCACTATAAAACAAGAGTTTTCCTCCAGAGGGTGCCACCACTTCCAACTGAACCACCTTCTTTCTTGACAGATTAAGAAACTGTCATGCACGTCAGTTTCCTCTGTTCTTCTGTTCTCCTGGGAAATTGAATAATGACCAAGCCTCTAGGCTTTCCTCCCCTTATAGCAAAGACAGAATGCATATGTCAAGCAGTCATGAAACAGGGTAGTTAAAGGGATTAGAAGATGTTAAACTCTCTTCTAAATAAGAAAAGGTTACGTTGCACATGCTGTAAAAGTCAAATGATCTTGGACCTACATCTCCAGGCATAGATTTAGGATATAACAAACTCCATCAAAGCACACTGACAGCATCATCAGCCAAGCTATATAAAGTAAACATAAATCCCTAACTCATTTAATTCAACTTGGTCTCTCCTCATGCATGTTATGCAAAATCAGTTATGCAAAATCAGTAATCTTGCATAATATCATGTGGCTATTTGTTTTGCTGCACTGCTGATTTTACATAACATTTTTGTTGTGTAATCTTTTATGGTGTAATGTTTCACAATAAAAACTTTTCACAACAAAATATTTCACAAAATACACAGTGTTTCATAACAAATCCACATCTATCTGTGGCTACACTTGGTCTGGGCTTCTTTTCCTGTTGCATAGCATCAGGGTTATGTACCTTTCAAACTGGCAAAGGCTGCATCCACAATATGGAATGCTTTGGCATATTGTTTGTATAGGAGCATAGTGTGCAATTTAGTTTTGCATTTTTGTGCTTTCCCCATGGATATAGTGAAAAACAATGGAAGTGGGTGAAAGTTGTTCCCTGCTCCCCTCAGGAAACCGTTTGGTTTTCTGTGTATATCTTTCTGGTCTGTCTATCCAGAATATGGAATGCATAATCCATTCTTCAATGTTCCTACTTCTATCTGGAAGGTCAGAGTGATTTGGCCAAATACTTGGGTTCAAAGCTATGCTGATTGCTTTTGTTTTGTGTGATTTTATGATTATATTGTACACCAATCTGACTACATCTAAGAAGGTATCAGGAAACTGGAATATTTTCAGAATCTGAGTCAAGCAAAATACAGTAGAAACAATACTTGTGAGAGACCTATAGCTGCAATTTTGTGAAAGCACATTCTTCTTAAGCACATAATTCAATTAATTAGTAGCCTTTGTGTTGTTCACATACTTCTTTAAGAAGCTGTCCCCTAGATAACAACTACTGCTACAATGTGTAAGTGAGACATTCCAGAAGAACATGTAATTTTGCTTTCTGAGAAGAATGTTCATCAAATTTGGCTAAAATGTGAATTTTAATTAAACAGGACTGCTTTGGTAGGATTCACTGATCTTTCATGGGCATGAGGTATCCTCTCTGAGTGACCACTACAGAATGTGAACTGTCTGGATATTTAGGGACCAATCTGGCAGATTACTGAAAGGCAGACAGTAATCTGACAGATTTCTGAAAGGCACACAGGGGAAAATGCCAGGGTGGGTAGGCAGGGTTGAAAGACTTCCATAACTGACAGTCTACCTTTTAATCACATGGACTGCCATACCTGTGGTTTGCAATCACAATGCTTTGAGGTAAGGATGCTGAGTTTCATACCATGCTTTGCTCCAGTCTGATCTGTACTTTTTCTAGTTCTAGCTCAATTGATCAATCATTCAAAGAATATTGTTGGAAGGAAGGGGGAGTACTTCATGAATGATTTAATTAAACCTTCCTAATTCCTTATCCTTCTTTATAGTTCAATTGATCCCCTTTCCCCTAGGCTGAATCATAAGTGCTTTACATTGGTCTGAGCCAAATTTTGCTCTTTTCCAAATTTCCAAATTGAGGTTAAAAACCAAAGACTATGATTGGTGTGCACTTATACTTTAAGGCAAAAGGCACAAGTTTTGGTATTATAGGTGATTTACATATTAAGTATGCTACACACATGAATGACTGAAGTACTATTTTCAATGGGTAGATAAACATGTGCATAATAGTAATTATCATGTGCACATGAGGATATGTAGGAGGTATACTTGTTATATGGCTGAATTTCATCTTAGTTTTATCTGGGGGGAAATATCAGGGACATAGAATCATAGAGTTGGAAGAGACCACAAGGGCCATCCGGTCCAACCCACTGCCATGCAGAAAATCTAAATCAAAGCATCCCCGACAGATGGCCATCCAGCCTCTGTTTAAGGAAGGAGACTTCACTACACTCTGAGGGAGTTTGTTTCACTGTAGAATAGTCCTTACTGTCAAGAAGTTCCTCCTAAAGTTGAGGTGGAATCTCTTTTCCTGTAGCTTGCATCCATTGCTCTGGGTCCTATTCTCTGGAGCAGCAGAAAACAAGTTAGCTCCCTCCTCAATATGACATCCCTTCAAGTATATAAACAGGGCTATCATGTCACCTCTTAACCTTCTCTTCTCCAGGCTAAACATCCCCAGCTCCCTAAGTCGTTCCTCATAGGGCATGGTTTCCAGACCCTTCACCATTTTAGTCGTCCTCAATGCTCCAGTTTCTCAACATCTTTTTTAAATTGTGGTGCCCAGAACTGGACACAGTAATCCAGGTGGGGCCTGACCAAAGCAGAATACAGTGGCACTATTATTTCCCTTGATCTAGACACTATACTTCTATTGATGTAGCCTAAAATCGCATTGGCCTTGTTAGCTGCTGCATTGCACTGTTGACTCATGTTCAGTTTGTGGTCTGCTTAGACTCCTAGATCCCTTTCACACGTAATCTCATTCAGCCAGGTGTCACCCATCCTATATCTGTTCTTTTCATTTTTCTGCTCTAACTGCAATACCTTACATTTCTTCATGTTGAAATTCATTTTGTTAGCTTTGGACCAGCTTTCTAATCTATTAAGGTCATTCTGAAGTTTGATCCTGTCCTCAGGGGTATTACCTACGCCTCCTAATTTGGTGTCATCTGCAAATTTGATATGTATACACCCAATTCTGTCATCCAAGTCATTGATAAAGATGTTGAACAGCACTGGGCCCAGGACAGACCCCTGTGGGATCCCACTGGTCACTTCTCTCCAGGATGAAAAAAAGCCATTGTTGAGCACCCTTTGGCTTCGGTCAGTCAACCAATTACAAATCCATGTAACAGTTACGTTGTCTAGCCCACATTTCACTAGCTTGTTTGCAAGAATGTCATGGGGGACCCTGTCAAAAGCCTTACTGAAATCAAGATATACTATATCCACAGCATTCCCTTCATCTAACAAGCTGGTAATTTTATATATAAAAAAAGAGATCAGGTTTGTCTGGCATGACTTCTTTCTCTGAAACTCGTGTTGACTTTTTGTGATTATGGAATTGCCATCTAGATGTTCACAGACTCTCTTTTTAATGATCTGCTCTAGAATCTTTCCTGGTATTGATGTCAGACTAACTGGATGATAACTGTTTGGATCCTCTTTTCTCCCCTTTTTGAAGATGGGGTCAATTTTTGCCCTCCTCCAGTCTGCTGGGACTTCTCCTGTTCTCCAGGAGTTCTCAAAGATTATTGCCAATGGCTCTGGTATTACATTTGCAGTTCTTTTAATACCCTTGGATGTAGTTTGTCTGGTCCTGGAGATTTATATTCGTTTAGATTAACCAGATATTCCTGTACTATCTCTTTACTTATTCTGTGCTGAAATTCCCCTATTCTGTCCTCCGCTCCATTATCCTCAGGTTGAGCACCCTTTTCCTTTTCTGAGAAGACTGAAGCAAAGAAGGTGTTGAGTAATTCTGCCTTTCCTCTGTCCCCTGTTAGCATTTTGCCATCTTCTGCACACAGTGGCCCTACCATTTCTTTCTTCTTCCTTTTGTGTGGACATATCCAAAAAAGCCCTTTTCGTTGTTCTTAACCTCTCTAGCAAGCCTGAGGTCATTCTGAGTTCATTCTGTGTTTTAGCTTTTCTGACTTTATCCTTGGGGACAATAGATAAAGGAAGGTACAATCCTTAGGGACAATAGATAGAAGAAGGTATCATCATCTTCACGCACCTCTTTCAATTCTGTCAAGATACAAGAGTTCCTGGAGGTAGTTATTTACAGTCTTTGGGAGGGGAATTGTATAATAATAATTGGATCATCTTCTCCTCCCCCCCCCCCTTCCCACTGGTAAAAGGGATTACTATTACCTGCCAGGCATGGGAATTGGACAGCAAGCAAGGGCACACCCTCTCTCCCTATCCATAAAAGGAGTTAGACATTACACAAAAGCTGCACATAGAAACATATAAGTCACTAACAGGATGACAGCCACTCAGTGTAACATGGATTATTACAGCAGCCTTTGCAATGAGCTGAGAGTACTGAAAAATAATGAGATAGTAAAGTTGGGCGCGTTACAGACCGCCCAAAATGGGCGGTCTCGTGCCACTGCCGGTTGCTGCTTCCGGGAACCACAGCAGCCAAACTGCACGGTTCCTGGGCGCAGCAACAAAGAAGTGCCAAAATGGCGCTTCTTCCTGGACCCCGGAAGAGGTGCTGCAAGGCACAAGGTGCGCACTCACGGCGCGCTTCCGGTGTGTGATGTGTGGACACTGCGTGTCCGCGACGTCAAAATGGTGGCGCCCATCTGTTTGCGGCGGTGGTGCCATTTTGATGTAGATGTTACGTGCAAGGGGCAAGGTGCATCAGGAAGTGCCGCCCCTCGTGTGTAACGACGGCGCCCCATAGGGCCTGTCTGGAACACGCCTAGGTGTTAAATCTCCCAAACTTTTGAAAACTGTTGTATGCCTTTCAGATAGTTTGTGGTTCACAGTATCTGGAGCTCTGAGATTCTGCAACATGAGAAATTCTTCATCTTATTCTTGCACAGAGAGTTTAACAAAATCCAGGCTGATGGCTTCAGTTTATCACTTGTTGTTATGATCATTAGAGTTGGATATTCCTCTCCCTTCCATTTTTCTGAGTTTTGTTTCTTTCCATTAACAATGTAGATTTAGGGTTAGAGATGAGTGCCAATACTTTTTTATGATACTACTCTGTCAACAAAGACTCCAAGGCAGCACAAATATGCCAACTATATATTTTTTTAAATTCCTAAGACCAAAGTTCAGGAAACACTAAACCTTCACCATCATCACCATCAACATTGCTGCTGCTGCTTCCACTGCCTCTGCACATACTATGCCCAAAGCAAACTGTATTATGAGCCAAACTTTTGTTCTGCTCTAGACTGAAGTAAAGAAAGCCACATACAGGCTTTAAAAATGTAAAAAAGTTCACTTTCATAGAAGTGTTGAGAATTTTACATCATTTATGAGAAGTGGAGGTGGAAACAGATGACATTAAAAGCAAAGGGGGCATAAGGTAGGCCTTTTAGTGTGATGTTACACTCCTCTGGAATCTGTCTACAACCAATGCACTGTAAAATCAAACTGTAAAGTACATAAATACTAACATCTTTCCACTACAGTAATACAAAGAAAGCTCCTGATGCCAGCTAGGCACAGAAAATTATGAGTATGTGATTGAATCTGTACTTTAATTCTACTTTAGATCTTTTAAAGCACTGTGGCTAGCCTAGGCAGAACTCTAATTACTATTTCTCTGTTATTGACTCCAAATGCTTATGAAGATCTAGCAGGTGGTTGTATTCATCTTACCTCTCCTGTGTTAGTCTCTTTCTTCTCTTTGACCCTCAGTAATCACTGAACCCACAACCAGCACCTGGAATAACACTAAACCTGCCAGCCAGTATCATACTAGTGCAGCCCTGCTGGTTTTGACATACCCAGATGGTTTGGCACATCTCTGCATATAAAGGTAATTACAGGCATCCAGAGTGCTTGGCTTCCCAAGAAAGTGCCAGTTACATTCTGAATCAAATGTTCCATCTAGGACTACAGATGCTGTGCAAAATTTTCAATAATTTCATAAACAAGTCAGTGAGTTCATGTTGAACAAAGGCCACCTATGACTCTTCCTTCTCTATGTTCAGGCCAGGTCTATTTTGAAACTTTCCTCTCTTTCATTTATAATTGTTTCCAGAAGAGCCTCTCTTGATAGTGCTTTGTTTCACAACAGCACTGCCTTAATGACAATTAAAGATCCTGCAGTTATCCAAAACAAAATCAAACAAAGCTACCAGACACTTAACAAAAAATATAATTCTCAGTCTGGTTCCAAATGGACAGATGTTCACTTCAAGAACCACCAACCAATTTGTTACTTAACTGGTATCCTTGTTAGGACATTAGACATTTTCACCCAGGACTGAAGTTTGAGTTGAAACACATTTGGCAGGGGAAATGACATGCAGAATAGATGCATTTAAGAATTTTAAAACAAACAAACAAACATGTAGGATGCCTTGTTTAAAAATAGTAAAAGAGGGAATGGGAAGCATTGAATCGCAAACAGTACTCAGCAGTACTTTCTTCAGTGCTAAACTGCAGTGTTGATAGAACACTAAAAAGTTAGATTTCTTTAACATTTACTGTATGCACAATAATATCTTATTCTCATCTTCTTCATATGCAGAGACTGAGTGAAACCCATTATACTGATGTATCTCACATCTCCTCCACAGATATTTTAGATTTCAACACCCAATCTCAATCCCAATCAACATGACCACTGGTAAGGGACTGGGGGCCTGCAGTCTAAAATATTTGGAAGACCAGAGATTCCCTACCCTTGTTTTAAAATAAAAATGAGATTGGATCTGTGTAGCTACAACAACTGCTATATGCACATAGGTTTTTTACATGTGGCTAAAAACTGCACCAGGACTGCTGACTGCATAAATACCCCTCCACAGGGACTGGTCTAATTTAGTTTTCATATGTAAGAACTGAAAAATTCAAAACTATCACCACCACACACAATGCAAGATTACAAGACTTTTTGTGCATTTTGATAGGATATTTTTGTATATTGGGAGATAGCAATGACAATAACAAGTACATTTCTATACTGCTTATCAGTGCACTTAAGCACTCCCTAAGTGGTTTACAACTGTAAGCTAATTGCCCTCAACAAGTTGGGTATTCATTTTAACGACCTTGGAAGGATGCAGGCCTGAGTTGACACAATCTTATGGAAAAATCTAATCTGCAGAAATATTTCTGCATATCTGCTATTGCTTCTGTGGGGGAAGAAACCCAGAACCACTGGTCTTTTAACTCTTGCAGCAGGGAGATTTCAAGGTGATTGACTTTCTTCAGAGGGGTGTTTCATCATGTTGAAAGACCTATTATCCACAAGTATAGGAGAACAATGTGTACAGTCATCTTTTCTTGAATTCTTTAAAGAGAAAGAGATGTGCAAAGGTAGAGGTGAGGCCAAGATGTGCAAACCTGCTTCTCCTTTCTATGTCCAGTGTATTTATGATGTAAATATACAATTATTTCATCCCTATAAGTGAGGGTAATTAATTTCAACAATTTTCCCCACTACAGTGAAAAATACTATTTCAGTGCAGTTCTTACCCATATATGTGCACCCAAAAGTGTTCTGTAGAGAAATACATTTTTTTTAGTCTGGCAATTGTGGGGTTTTGTGCAATCCTCTGCATTTGTAAAGAGCCCACATATCTTTCTGCAGAGAATAATTTCTTGAAAAACCTCAGGGCATGTGAATACTGGGCAAAAAATTTCTCACCACTGTGTTATTCTTCCTTACCACGTTTCCTGATTCTTCTCTAACAAACAGGTTTTCACAAGGATGGAACTGTGCAGCAAAGTGAGTATCAAAGATTTGATGGAGATCCCTTGAAAATACTGGGAACATGGTGGTACCACCATTATAACAAAGGTATTTCTAAACCATAGGAAGCCATTTACCTCCTTCAAGTGCCACACCTACAAGCATGTAAACAGAGAAATGTCAACCTTTCTCTATACACACTTCCTTGACCTCCTTTTCTTCTAGCTCCCCTGATACAGCAGAACACCTGAATATGGAATATTTCCACTCTTTCCTTCCACCACTTCACCTCTGACCTATCCAGCTTCCATGTATCTTCAGTTCCTCTCATCCTACCAAGCTCCAGCCCAGATCATTGCATCCCTCTTCTTTACCAGTGTTCACTTCCAGTTCCTCTTTTGGCTCCAGTCCATTCAATACCCAACAGTGCTACTCCATATCATACTGCCATTTCTGACTGCAGCCTAGTGCTCCTCACCTTTGGAATGCCTCATTAGTCTTGAATGCTGACCTGGGCTTTTAAACTCCAAGCACTCTATGCCTCATTAGACCTTATGCAGCCTGTATCAGCAGAAGCGTTTTCATCCATTAGGTTGTAGAACAGTTTGTATTTTGTTTCAGTTACTTAAAGCATAGTCCCCCATTACTGGACTTGGACTCAAGAGCACATTTCCCTCAGTACTGAAGTACAAACCCTTTTAGCTTTATGATTCTATGATCTTAATATATTTTGAAAAGGGGCTAATGTACCATGGTGTTTACTTTCTGCAAGACAGCTAAACAAAAGGAGTGTCTGCTGTAATTCTCAACTGAACTACACATAAAGCATGGCAAAAGCTTTGTAGTAGTTTTCAGGATTCTCCTTAATTGAACTATTAGTTGTTTGTTCCACTTAATTGAGTTTCCTTCCAGTAATTATTCTTTGAAGTTCTTTATTACACTGTACACACTCTCTTGACACTTTAAGCAGTTCCTTAAGCTCATCTGCTGTGTATGCCATTTTCAACGACATTTGACTGGTATTGAATCACCTCCCAGTAGGGCTATAAAGAACGTTTCCAAATGTTCTTGCCCTCAGTGAACAAATGCCCCATCCAAAAAAGGGAAAAAAAGTCAGACTCTACAAATTTTATAAGCCTGTTCATGAGCAAGTACACATGCCTTTTCATTTTCTGTTTTAATCTTGTTTTTAGGACAAAAATATGTTCTTTTCAACATTTTTTGTGTGCAAAATACCATCTTATGCATTAAGACATCTTGATTAACTTTTCACCCCCATAATTCCATATATATATATATATATATATATATATATATATCACAATTTAATTCAAATGGGAGAAAACCTCTAATTTTTATTTCTTTCATGTGAGGGAACAAAATAAATGAAGATTTTCATTTCCCAACTGCATAATTACAATCTGGTGTACTGGTGAGTCACTGTTTTTCAAGGCACTGGAAAGAATTACATCCCTGATATAATATATTTTCCAAGTGAGAGAGTCTTTGGATGGAAAAGTACAATCTCAATGTTGTGACTTTAAGGGCAATGCATCCATGATACACTTCTATTTTCATGCCTTTTATTTGAATTGTCCAGTGACTGTAAGGGATAATATTGAGGAAAGGGTGGGGAAAACGGAGCAAAATTATTATCTATTCCAAGATTTTTATGATTGGTTTCCCATTGCTTGCCTTCACAGAAGGGTCATTAATATTTCAGAAACAAGAACGTAAATAATATTACCTCTTTCTCCATTTTTGAATTATTGTCTTGATACCTGGTTTATGATGATTTAAATCTGAAGTTTTCACATTTTCAGTAGTGGAAAATCTGAAGTTTTCATTACATCAGTTTACCTTAACTGACTGAGACAAGAGAGACTGTAATGGAATGACCTCAATTCCACCAAAGTAATTTCCACTTAACACTTCCATAATTTGGAAATGGGGAGCAGTACAAATTCATTTTTAAGATTCCATGAAGTTCACATTACCTGCACACCTCTACAATGAAAAGTGATCAGAGCAAAGGTGATCAAATAAATATTGATGTTCATTGCTATGGAGCAGAAATAACTTCATTTATCATGATGGATTTATAATTTGTTGGGGATACAAATCCAATCAGTCAAAAACATACTGAGTCTAAGTGGTGGACTATGATTAAATGTACCATGTTCTCCATCTGTTTTCAATGTGCATGCCAGCTTTACCACACATCTCTTATCAAATTTGTCACTTTGTTGTAATATATGTTCAGAGTTTGGAAACATTACTTTTTGAGACCAAAACTCTAGGAGTCCCATAGATAGCAGGGCTATATTCTCAAGATCAGTAAGTGCTGCATGAACCAATGCAGTGTAGTGACTTGAGCATAGGACTTGAACTCTGGAGATGAGGATTTGTTTCCCTGCTCAGCTATGGAAACCCATAGCTGATCTTGGGTGAGTCACACAGACCCCATGCTAGATTTATTTTAGTGTCAGCATAAGTCAGAAATGACATGAAGGCACATAACAACAACATGCTACTTGTAGGAGATAAACCTACATCAAATATGCACTGGGATAGACACAGGTTGTAACTGTCACCAATGGATCTTATCACATTGCCCCATGCCAGGGCAATAGGCAGCATGTATCCAATCTGGGCTTCTCCCATAGCTTTTCATGAATGGGATTTTCTCGTCCATGAAATGCTGCAGGAGCACTAAGATCCCTCGGTGACGGTTACAACCCCCATCTATCCAAGTGCAGATTTGGCATGCAATAATCTCCATACACTAACACAAATTGTGTTAGACAGAAAAGTATTGTTGTTATTATTTTCTCATATCCCGTCTTTCAATATAGGGACTCAAAGTGGCAGACAACAAATATAAAAGTATACATTTTAAAAGCAGTACAATAATATCAAACTATATAAATATAAAATTTAAAAAATTAAACAATTTTAAGAGTTAAAACAGATATAAGTTAAAACATAACATATTAAAAACACAAACCATTAAAATTTATACAGAGCAACATTAAAAACCCAGTCCTTATCAGCTTAAGAGGCCTGACTGCAACAAAACATCTTTACCTGTCATCGGAAGGACAGCAGGGATGGAGTCATCCTGGCCTCTCTAGGCAGGGAGTTCCAAAGCTTGGGCGCATCCACTGAGAAGGCCCTCTCTCTTGTTCCCACCAAATGTACCTGAGAGGGTGGTGGGACAGAGAGAAGGGCCTCTCCCAATGATCTCAATACTCTGGGGAGGCTTGTACAGGAAGATATGGTCCTTCAAATAGCCTGGACAAACTGTGTAGGGCTTTATAGGTCAAAACCAGCACTTTGAATTGTTCTCAGAAACAAACTGGCAACCAATGGAGCTGTTGCAACAAGGGAGTTGTATACTCCCTGAAGCCAGCTCCAGTTAATACTGCAGCTTGGCTGCAGCTGTTTGGACTAGCTGAAGTTTGTGAGCACTTTTCAAAGGGAGCCCCACGTAGACAGTAATCCAGATGGGATGTAACCAAGACATATAACACCACAGCCAGGTCTGACTTCTCCAGGAATGGGCACAGTTGGTGCACAAGTTTTGGCTGTGCAAAAGCACTCTTGATCCATCAGTACCTGGGCTTCCAGGCTCAGTGCTGAATCCCGAAGTACCCCCAAATTACAAACCTGACTTTTCAGGGGGAGTGTAACCCCATCTAACATAGGCTCAATCCCTATTCCTGGGTCTGTTTTTTGACAGGAGCACCTCTGTCTTGTCTGGATTAAGCTTCAATTTTTTTACCCTTATCCAGTACATTACAGTGGCCAGACGGTTTAGGACAGAAACAGCTTCCTTGACATTAGGTGGAAAGGAGTGATTCTCCACCCAATGTAGCCATTGTTTCAAAGTCAGGTGGACAACTTTCCTACAGCAGAAAATGAAATGAAACAAAAACGTGGTGGTAGGAGCTACTTGCTTGTGCAATTGGCAAAATGGGATCTAATTGGGAACAAGTTATTCTCAAAATAATAGGTGAAGAAAATATGAAGAAACTATTCCTCTCTTTTTTAAAAAAAATGTACTGCTTCTTTCCAGTCTTCATTACCTTGTAGCAATAGTGTTATGGGGACCAACCATCTGACTAGTAAAAGAATTCATTAACTCATATCAAATCTGAAAAAAAAAATACACAGCAGTATCAACATTAAAAAGATTACACAATTGGTGTCATGTGTCGCACACATACAGAACAGGTTAAATTCCTGTTTTAAAGAGAGCAGAATCATCTCTGTATGTATGTCTGTTGCCTCTTCCTCACCTTTTGAGAAAATTCTTCTAAATTACATCCATTATTTTGTTTTTACCTATGTCTTGATCTGTTGGGTGTCATTTATTCACCCATGGAAGCACTAATGCCCTCGAATCTCTTTCAGTAAGTAACAGAATATTGGGATAGATCAGAAGTATTGTTTTTTTCTCTCACCTGTGAATCTTTGGCAGGTTATGGACATCACGTGTGTGATGAGACATTCAGCTAGCCATTGAGGTTTAGGTACTAGAAACCTGTCAGCAAAGTTGTCACATTTTGTATGTTTTGGATAATCTAAAAACAAAATGGACCAACTGGGAAAATATTATAAAAATGTTATGAATTTCCTTTTAGTATACATAAATGGTTTGCAGTAGAGAGGCAATCTTTTGAAAACTAACAGCATATAGTTTTAGATATTAGTTTTAGAGCCTTGGTGGCACACTGGTTGTGAGTTTGACCCAGGAACCCAGGTTGACTCAGCCTCCATCCTTTCGTAGGTCAGTAAAATGAGTACCCAGCTTGTTTAGGCAAATGCTTAGAGAGTGCTGAGATCACTAATAAGCGGTAAGAAATAAAGGCTATTGCTATTGCTACTTATATAAATTGTTTGTTCTTTCAATTAAATAGCAGCAAGAGGAAATTATCTGCTATGAAAAAACGACATAGTGAGATAGTTTTCTATGTTGACTTCAGGGGGTTACGGTTCGAGTGTGGTGGTGTGTGGTGTGTGTGTAGTTACAATTAAAATTGACTTTTAGAAACCCTTATGATAATCCCTATGTTTTTCTTTGCACTTGAATCTGTTCCAAAGCTGATTTAATGCTTTGGAAGTAATCATTAAATGGTTCCTATCAGGAATAAAAGGAAAGTTATCTTTATGCACTGAACTGTTTTTTTCAGTTGCCCAAGTGCTCTACTTTGGGGATTTATTTTTGTTCCATTCCACCACCACCCCTTTCTGCTGATCTAGACAGGAGGTTTATCAGTGGAAGCTGCTGGAGTCCATTGCAGTGAGGTTGTGAATCCATTCCAGGTTTAATGCAAAACTTTAAAGAAGCTTTAAAAAGACTTAAAGAAACTATCCAAGTTCAAAACTGATATTATCATACTGTTTAAAGAAAATCATACATTAATGGTGATATAGTCAGAAAAGTCCCATTCAAATGAAAGCAAGCATTATTAAATTAAGCAAGCATAATTAACATTTAGGAATGTTAAGTACTTTAGAAAAAGCAGTTGTGATCAGCTCCGTATTTTTGACTGTGCCACTCTTTTTCTCCCTGTTTAGTGCTCCTTCTAAAATTTGACAAATGTACATGCACAAATTTTCACCAAGGAGATTACACAAGGGCCCTGGGGAACGGGCCCGGGGGGAAACAGAAGGGGGTGGGAAGGGAACGGAATGGGGGTATGCCTATTTTACTGCATGGGGGAATGCCATGGGAATGCCCCAGAAGTCCCTGTTCCATTCCCCAACCATCCCGCAGAAGGCAATTTTTAAGAACTGTTCAGAACAGTTCTTGAAAATCAGCCTCTTTGGGACGGATGGGGAATAGAACGATGATTCGGCTGGCATCGGTGGCGTTCTCCCGTGTGGTAAATGGATGATATCCCCATTCCGTTCCCTTCCCGCCCTTCTGTTTGCCAGGCCCATTCCCCAGGAACCCATGCGATAGGCTCCCAAGTTTTTGCTAAAGAAAGTAGCAATCAAGCTTTCAGGCAGGTCTTGTAATACACCAAAGAATGTCCCTGTACCTACCATTATTACTAAAGCAATTAGTAGATTAGAATAGCTAATAACACTACTGGATATATTTGATCTGATTTGTGTGTAAGATAACTGATCAACCTCTAACTTGATTATAGTAGCTTAACTAAAAATCAATTAACCTCAAGAAGAAGGATACTTCTGTCAAACCAGAGAAAAAGAGAAAATCGTTAGTTTATATCTGTAATGATTTGCTCTCAGTGTTATTGTTGTTAACTACTGTGGTTCACTTTGACTTATGGTGACCATGTGAATGAGTCACCTTGTCTTCAACAGTTGCTCTTGTCTTTCAGATTCATAGCCATGGCTTCCTTGAATGAAACTATCCATCTTGAATGTGGATCTTCTTCTTTTCCTAATGCCTTCTACATCATCAAACATAATGTGTTTTTCAGGGAGCCTGACTTCTCATGATGTGTCCAAAGTACAACAGTCACAGGCGCATTACAGACCTCCCCTTTGGGGCGGCCTGTAGGCGCTCCTTTCCCCAGTGTATCGGGGCTCAGCTGCCATAATGGCAGCCTCCGAGGCCTGATCCGCTGCTTCCAGGCCGCGAGGAAGCGGCAAAAGGCCGCTTCCCTGCGGCCTGGAAGGGTGTCCTTGGGGCTTCAGCCCCAAGGACACCCGGCGGCGGCAGGGAGGAGGAGAAAGGGGCCACTTGGCCAAGTAAGACTGCGCCCAGCGACGCAAACCTGGAAGGAGCTCTGAAATGGAGTCCTTCCGGGCTGCAGAAAGGGCGCTCATGCACCCTCGCACGGCCCCCACTACGTCACAACCGCGCCACACCCGTTTAGAGCCGCGCGGTCATGACGTCATAATGGCGGCGGCGTGTGGAAACGACCCGCCACCATTTTGTTCACCCTCCGCACGTCCTAGGGTTGAGGGCGTCCAGAAAGGACGCCCCTTTCTAACCGTAGCACGCGCAGAGCACGCACTTTTAGGCCCATCTGTAACGGGCCTTAGTTTAATTGTCAAGCTTTTAGGGAGAGTTCAGGCTTGATTTACAGTCCATCTCCATAGAACTCTTCTCCAGCAGCACATTTCAAAGAATTGCCTTCCTACCAGTTTTCTTCACTGTTCAACTTTCACCCAACACAGAAACTGGGAATACTATTGCATGGACCTTCGAGTTTAGTATATTTTTACACTTTGGGGGCTTGGCTTATTCTTTCATTAGCTGCCCTTCAAGTCCTAGTCTTCTTCTGATTTCTAGACCACAGTTTTGCTTGGATTAATAATTGATCAAGATATAGAAAATATTTACTGTCATGGGCCAGGAGCTGTATGACTGGGACTCAGAGGAAGAGTCTGATGACGAGGCAGGTTTTCAGTCAGAGAACAGCCTGCAGCTCTCCCTGTTGTAGAGCAGCCTCAGCCAACTCCCCTGCAGTTCACCTATTGAACTGCAGACTCAGCAAGCGGGACAAAGGTAACACTCACCTGATGTGACAGAGGACACAGCTGGGTCCTAAGTCCTCAATCAAGAAAGAGGGACAAATATAATACAACAAAGGATCGAACAAAGACACTCAGCCAGGCTACGGACTAAGCAGCAACAGGGAGGCTCTGATTAGGACCAACTGGTGTCAGGCCATTTAAGAACTGAGTCTACCTAAGGCTAGTGCTGGAAGCAGCTTATCTGTTTTCTGGCCAGTATTCTTATCCCTGATACCTCGTTCCAGACTTCTGCATGGCATGCATAGGGCTTTCGTGACTTACTTGACACTTGGACATGCTGACCTTGATTTTTGTTGCCTTCCTTGACTCAGGACTGCTTGACAGACTCCTTTCTCATAATGGACTCACACAGACAAGGATGCTTTCTAGCTGCTGATAGTGTACAATCTCTTCCTTCATTATCAGTTGATGGTTCCCCTCCCAGCCAGTCTATGTAGGTGTCTGGAGAACCAGGACATGACTTGTTTCAATGTCATCATCATCTACTTTGAAATTAGAGCCACAAAAAAATGAGCGCTATCACAGATGAAACATTAAAAGACTAACTTAAAAAGCACTAGAACAGGCCCATATGGCTACAATTACCAGCCACAGGAGCCTCTGAGGCTGCCCATGGCTTGCCTTGGCATTGATGATGATATCTTGGAGAGTGCTCACCTTGCATAGGTCTAGCTGGGACATCAGCTGCATCCAGAACTATGGCCACATAGATTCCCCTGAAACTGGGGAAATTGTGGCCTCTTATAAAAGTTCTCAAAATAAAGTAGTCACACAGGCCCAAGATGTATGCCCTGTAAATCAGAGTCAATGTGCTGAAATAGCAAAAATGCTCACACTATAACACCTGCATAAATCAAGAACCTGAGGAGCCAATTAGTCCATTGTATCACCTGCATAAATCAAAAACACTGGGATCCAATTAACCCACATTCTATCCACCTTATGATTCCTTAATTCTGTTTATCCTTATCATTAATTTTTCTATCTCCTTCTTTTCCAGCTCTTGAAAGGGGGGTGGGTGGGTTAAAGATATATGGCAGTCATCCCTACAGTTTTTGTCTGTAGTGGACTGCAGCAAAAGATTGTCTAATAGTAGCAAATCTTTACCATATGGAATGCCTGAGTAAGGCACGGATGTATAGATATTTCCTGCTGTGTACAACAAAGGTCCTTCTCTTTTACGTCTATTATACCTCCTTCCAGATCAGTTTAGGTGTTCCAGTCCTACACCAAACCACTCCTTCTGGATCCCATAACAAAATGAGGAAGGGAGAGAATATGGATACCAGGACTCAATGGGATACGAATTAATAATAATAATATAATAATAATAATAATAATAATAATAGATTTTTGATAGCCCTCCCGCTCTCCACAAGGATCGAGATGGCTTACAACATCAACTAAAACACAATATAAAATACAGCATACAGTTAAAATACTTCCCATTAATTCCCTCCCCCCAACCATACTGCCATAAAATAACAATTAATCAATCACTAGAATTAAAATAATTAAAAAGAATTAAAATTAAAAATAATAAAACAGTCAAGCCAGTCAGAGGGATGGGCACTTAGGGTGTTCTTTGTGATGGTCTGTGTCCATGGGCAACTGGGTGAATTATTCAGGGAAGGCCTGTCTTGACGACCCTTTTAAAGCCAACAGGCCATTCCATAATTTGGGAAGATCACAACAGAAGATGTAGCCTAGCAATGCATGCTAATGAATAAAAAACTAGACATGAGTAGAACTTGGATTTATTCTCCAAAATTGGGACCAGCTGAGCCCAAAGCTGAAAATGCAGCCCAATGATTTTAGATCTAATGAAAATGTGGCTTACTACACGTTGGACCTAATCAAAATGTGTCTTACTCAAGTCTAGATTAAAGCTAAGCAAATAAAAGGAAGCCTATCATTCCAAAGGTAAACCCCGCTAGGCCAAAATTAGCTGGCAGTAAAGAGTCTTGGTGTGGCTGGACCAGGAATTTGCTGGCATTGAGAGGCCTAGAGCAGCCTGCCCCAGAAGGCACAGCACAGGGAGGTCTGTTGTTGTTGTTATACTTATTTGTATAGTGTCATAGGCTTTACATAGCACTTTACATAGGAGAGAAAACAACAATCCAAAATAGAAACAAAAGCCTGCCTGCTGCACATAATCTAAAACCACAAACAAGACTATAAAATTAATAAAACATTACTATAACACAGTTAAAACAATACTATAAAAATGTAAATTAATACAAATAATATGCCATGAAATATACAGTCATAAAATAAAGATGAAAGTTGGAAAGCTCCCCTGAATAGAATAGTCTTTAATTTGGGTTTAAAGTAATCTGAAGAGGTGGTGGTCTACAAATTCATAGGATATATGACATTGATACATTTAAGCAGATACTGAAGCCTGGGTGGCCTGCTATTTGAAAAGGGGTGGCTGGGAAATTGTGTCCTAGAGAGCCAGCAGACATCATCAGCTAGCTCACCTGATAAATCCCCACTGGTTTACAAAAGGAAATGGGACCTTTGTGCCAAATCCCAACACTGATGCACCTCCCCCCAACCAAATACACTATGAATAAATAATTTATTAATAATAATTTACGTATATTTCCTGCCACTTCCTGTGGATCGATGCGGGATTACATCTGATAAAATAAATACAAAATACAAAAACAAAGATACAATCAATAAAATACTGACATTATTAATAAAATTGCATGACAATCATAGCAAACATGGAAGTCATAATCAAAGGAGTGGAACATTTTATTTAATAAGGCTCCTATACAAGGTCAGGTGGGTAAGCCCACCGGAAGAGATCCATCTTAAGTGCCTTCTTAAAAGCATCTAAGGTGGTAATAAGATGGATCTCTTCCGGTAGGCTGTTCCACAGTTTAGGAGCAGTGGCAGTAAAAGCTCTATGGGAAGTCATTGTTAATCTAGTCATTTGGTATTCTGATAGATTCTTCCCAGATGTTCTGAGAGTGAGGGGTGGATTGTGTAAGGAGAGGTGTTCCTGCAAGTAACTCAGGGCCAAGCCACAGAGTGCTTTAAAGGTGATAACCAACACCTTATACTGTGCCTGGAAGCTAATTGGCAGCCACTGAAGAGATTTTAACACAGGTGTTATGTGGTCAGACCTAGATGTACCAGTGACCAACCTGGTTGACACATTTTGTACCAATTGAAGCTTCCGAACTTGGTATAAGGGTAGCCCCATGTAGAGTGCATTACAGAAGTCTAAACAAGAGATTACTAGTGCATATATCACTGCTTCAAGGTCCTTTCGGTCCAGGTAGGGATGCAGTTGGCGTATCAACCGAAGTTGATACCAAGCACTCCTAGCCGTCGCATCTGAGATGACAACTGAAGGGAGGAGTCCAGGAGCATTCCCAAACTGCGAACTTCATCCTTTAGGGGAAGTGTGACTCCATCCAGGACAGGCTGACAAATCTTCTGCTTTGGACTTGGGGTACATATCGCGAGTATCTCCGTTTTCTCTGGATTCAGCTTGAGTTTGTTTTCCCTCACCCAGCCCATTACTGACCTAAGACTGGCATCCAAAGGAGAGATGCCATCCTTAGTCACAGCAGCAGTCGCAGTCATAGAGAAATATATTTGGGTGTCATCAGCGTACTGATAACACAGCGCCCCATGTCTCTGGATGATCTTGCCCTGCGGCTTCATGTAAATGTTGAACAGCATGGGGGACAGAATGGTGCCCTGAGGGACACCAGATGGCTGCTCTCTTTTAGAAGAGCAGATGTCTCCCAGCATCACCATCTGTAATCTGCAAAGAGGTAGGAATGGTGCACTGAAGTGCAGTGCTTCCAATTCCCAAGTCCCTCAGGCATTCCAGGATACCATGGCCAATGGTAGGCCACTGAGATGTCCAATAGCACCAACAAGGTCACAATTCCTCTGTCGATGCCCGGACAGAGATCATCGACTAAGGCAACCATGGCAGTCTCAACTCTGTATCCTACCCTGAAGCCGGTTTGAAATGGGTCCAGATAATCAGCTTCCTCCAAGATAGCTTGGAGTCGGAAGGCAACTGCCCTCTTGATCACTTTGCTCAAGAAGCTAGGATGGGCACAGGTTTAATGGCCAGGTAGTTGACTTCACGTATCCCAAAATATTGTCTATTTCATCATTTTAGCATAATCACGTAACTGAAGAGCATATTATAGTATTGTTTTTTCCACCCGTATGTATCAGATCCCGAAACATGTTAATGTATTGTTTTCCAGTTGTCCATTGCCATGGATTTTGTATACTAAAAGACTAGAAAGTAATGGAATACCTAAAAGATTAAAGCATGCAATATCTAAGCATGCACAACAATGACAAAGCTTTGCTACTTAACCATACCAATCATGCAGAATATGTATATACAAACATGAGAAATTAATTTATAAATCTTTGTTTCAGTTATAAGTGTGTGACAGCTTTGGCATAGAAGAGCCAGTGCCTGATATACATATGGAAATTATGAACAACTATATTAATACTGCAAGACAACTAATTATAAGTTCTCAATGCCTCACCAGTTACAACTCATCTCTCACTGTAACCAAAGACAAGATTCCCTCTGATTTTCCAGGAGCTGGATAGTCATTATCCTTTGTCAGTAAGAACTCCCTAAAGTTAACATATTGTTTTATAGCAATACCTTCATAAAACATTAATGAAATGGTACTTGTGCAATATAATACAATTTATTTCCCAAGATAAATATATCTGATGGTTTAGGACTCCAAAGTCCAAGCAGGCAGCTCCTGCAAATCAAATCATACACCTAGCTGATAGCTAAACTTGCAAAGAACTTGGAGATCTGGCTTAGTTGTTATTAGTGTTTTGAGTCCATTTTTAGATCTAACCTCTTTTTCTGAAGTTAATTCCACACAATTTTTCAAAATAACCAGGTTGTAGAGCTTTGGTGCCACAACAAACTACAGTTCCCAGAATTCCAGAGCATGGAGCCATGACTGTTAAAGTGGTGTCAGACCAGATTATTTCTGCAGTGCAGATGCAGCCTAAGCCCCCCCTCCCCCGGGCAGAAGCAGCATACATTTCCCCCAGTTTCTTTCAGCGTTGGAGACTTTGTGGATGTTTCCGAGTCTAGCACAGCTGTGAGAGTTTTGTTTTCTTACCTTCCTTAGCAGGGTCAGACCCAGATCTCTCGCAGGTCTTCTAAAAATATGCACGAGTTCAGAATTAGTCAAGAGAAAATAACTTAATTGAGATAATAATTATAATTTAGAATAGATGCTTCCAGAACATCAGAGGTTGCCTCTTTAAGGCCTCAAAATAATGAATTTGACATATCTTGCTCACTCTGCCACCCTGTGCAAGGTTGCTTAGCAACCACAAGATGTGGAGTAGAGGAGGTTGCAGGAGTCAGATGTTGGAAAAAATAGAGAGGGAGATCATTAGCGTTACATATTCTCACATACTAAGGTCCCATTCATATACGTCTGGATCCAGTTGCTTGATACGCTGTATTATTACAGACAGCTGTGGACACATGTCCCATACCTAAGCTAATGTGGACTGATATCTTAAATATGCCTTCTTGGATCAGAGATGTTGAACATTCCTGATTAGTCTGATTGTAAAAAGAAGAAGGAGGAGGAGGAGAGACAAACATGTTTTGTAATGAAATCCCCAAATCATCCTGCAGTCCCATTCATATATGTAATCACTTATTTTATATCTTGTCTTTCTTCCAGCACAAGATTCATGGCGGTTTACAGTGTGTGTGTGTCCTCAAGTCATTTCTGAATAATGGTGGCCCTAAGATGAACCTATCATGGAGGTTTTCTTAGCAAGATTTCTTCAGAAGGGGTTTGCCATTGCCATTCTCTGAGACTGAGAGAGTGTGACTTGTCCAAGGTCTCCCAGTATGGATTCAGTCCTTATGCGCCAGGGTGTAATAGGCCCTTGACTATCTAAGCCCTATTGGAATTCCAGAAATACATTCAACGCACTGGTGAAACAAGTTTCACTTCTGCAGAAGGGAGAAGAATACATACATCCATTTATTTACACTGAAACATGTTTTTTTGATCCCATCTGAAACACATTTCCATAAAAAAAAATATTTGGCTGATCTTCCTAGTCAGGACTGGAAAATTTAGCTTCCATAGACTATTCTTGGGAAGAAACTATATTAAAATACATTAATAAAGAAGTGGAAATTGCACTTCTGCAGCCCTGCAGATCTTGTTGAAATGCAATTCCCAGCATTCCCTACTACTGGCTTTCCTGGGTTGTCCTGAAGGGAGTTGCTGTCCAACCACAGCTGTTGAGCTGCACAGTTTCAGCCCTTGCATTAATCCAATACCTGTTCAGAAAGGCACAAATATATTTAGTAAAGTTCAGTCAAGTAAATACTTCTTGGTTCAGAATAACCTTTGGAACACCCCACAATTCTATCATATTTATACATCTAAGGTTCAGATTGATGTTTGTTACTTTTTTAATAAAACATTTTCAATTTGTTTCCCCATTTTATCTTATATATGTAAGTGCTGCATTTCAAAAGTGGCAGAATTTGATAGTTAGTATTAATACAAATGAATATAAAAATATGTAGAATCCATTTATAAATAAGCAATGATGTGGTGGTGCTCTGGCTCCCAAGGGATTATCATACCACTGCTCAGCTATGAATGGCTTCATCATGTCATTGTATGCTTTCTTCCCAAAAACAACTTTCCAAGCTCTGAAATGGTTGTTATAAATTGTTTTAAAAACTGACAGGCAAACATCTCACTTATCACCTGATGCCTTATCAACTGATGACTAATATCCAGTTGTGTGATGAAATTATTCTTTTGAACAATATTTTGTTCAAAGGCTTTCGAAAGTCTGCTCTGTATTGGATTATTTTCACTGTCAGTGTTTAATACTGCAGCAGATAAAAGTGGCCGCCCGACTGGACAGACAGGCCACTTTGCCACTAGAAGCGGTGGCGAAACTACAAGCCCCAGAGTCCTCTGGGGCTTGCCCCGGCTCCTTATTGGTGTGCGGGGCGGAAGGGGTGTCTCTTCTGGCCCGCGACGCTGTAGGAGCCGGGCTCTATGGTCTAGGAGTTCTGGTCCTCCAGGGCAGCTCATTGGGCAGTTGCCCTGGAGGAGGAGTCTCCCTGACCACGTGGTCTGGGGGCGGAGCTGGGGCCTATTTAAGGCCGCCCTGCCGGCTCCGGCCCTCAGTCAGCGCTTGGCTCCAGTTGAGGACGGAGCCAAGCTGGAAGGGAGGAGGCGCTGGAGTGCTTCTCCCACCCACCCACCACTTGGTTCTGGGCTTTTTGTCACAACTTGTGGGCAGCAGCATAGGCCAGGATCTGCACAGTGTGGTACTAGGGCTACGGAGCTCTGGTTTGGGAGTCAGTCGGGACCCGGGGGCGAATAGGGCAGGCGTATGGCCATTGCAGGGGCCATAACACAAGAGTGCCTCCCGGTGACTAGGGACTTAGCGAATATGTGAACGCATGGCAGAGTTGCGGTCAAGCAGTGTTCCTTAGCCCCTAGGTCATCCCAATGCCTGCTGGGGACCAGGCTTTTACTAATCAGACAAATATGGGGTTGTTTGATTTTGCAGATCCTGACCTCATGCTTTGTGCCAACCCTACCAATTGTTTGCTAATTAATAAAGTTGTGGCCTTTCCTCCAGCTTGGTCTCCTGTGGTTATTTGGCAGCAGCATCTGAGGCAATAAGAAATGTAGATGTAGAACATGTGGATACTCTTAGATTAGTATGTGGAAATGTGGAAAATTAAGGCTGCATCTACACTGCAAAATTAATGCAGGTTGAAACTGCTTTAATTGCCATGGCTCAATGCTATGAATTTCTGGGATTTGTGGTTTTGTGAGAAGTTGAGTCTTCTGTCTCAGAGAGCTTTGGTGCCACAACAAACTACATATCCCAGGATTTCATAGGATGAAGCCATGGCAATTAAAGTGGTGTCAAACTGCATTAATTATGCTGTGTGACAGCAGCACTAGATCAATAGACAATTATCGATAGACAGACAGACAGACAGACAGACAGATAATCTAACAGGGTCCAAAACACAGTGCAGAAATAATCCAGTTTGAGACCACTTTAACTGTCCTGGTTCAGTGCTAGGGAATTCTGGGAATTGTAGTTTTGTGAGATATCTAGCCTTCTCTGTCAGAGAGCTCTGGTGCCACAATACTGTACAATTCCCAGGACTCTGTGGCATTCTACCAGGGCAGTTAAAGCAGTCTCAAAGTGAATTATTTCTGCACTGTGTTTTGGACTTCAGTTAATTATACAGTGGACCCTTGTTATACACTGGGATTTGGTTCCAAGATCCCCTGTGTATAACAAAATCAGTGTATGCTCAAGTCCCATTAGATATATTGACATAGAAAAATGGTGTCCCTTATAAAAAATGGAAAATCAAGGTTTGATATTTGAAATTTATACTTTTTTTGAACATTTTCAAACCATGTATGCTTGAATCCATGTATAACAAATCCGTGTATAAGAAGGGCCGACTGTATTTGGCTAGTCTCTAACACTGGCACATTACAAGAGTGTATGCAAGACAAAAATATTTTGTAGTAACTTCTGTTTCAAAAATACAATAATCAGTACATGTCTACTTTTCTTCATGAAATCAGAGGTTTTGTAGTTCACCAGAGAAAAGCATTACCATGTCCTCCCCTCAATCTTCATCTATCCAGCTGATGTAACCTACCTAAATGGATTCTCGGGTACCTGTAGGCATGAAGGATGGGACCTGTCAATTGCAAGCATCCAAGATCGATGCATCACCTGTCTTTACCAAGATAAATCAGATTATAAGCATAGATCTCAGCTTTTCAGCACATATCTTCAGTACTCTTGACAGCCTGCATCAGGCAGGGGGATAACATTCCCCAGTCCCACAGATGACACATTGATGTCCTTGACCTGGGAAAATATAAATCAAGTGCACACCCCACCTGGCCTCCTCAACCTCCACCCCAAGTTGCAAGTTTAAAATTGTTATTGTAGCAGTTTTCTTTTCTAAGGATCTGGAGTGCAACAGTTGATCTGTATTTGCTATCATTGCATAATGGAAGCCTAAACAACAAATATTGCAAAACCATAAATAACTCCAAATATCAATTAATGCTTGGGTATCTTTAAGCCAATAAAAATTCAGAATAAAACTGTTCCAATCCACAGAAATTTAGTCCCTAAGAAAATTACACCCCTGTAAGGTTATGCCTTTTATTGTGCTAAGATGTCACAAGATTTTACAGTTTTTTTTTTTAAAAAAATATTAAGTGGAACATATTTTTAAATGCTATTTTTAATGTGAAGACCTCATTCAAAAATAAAAGTATACAAATGTGAATTTTTATTATTATTATTTTAATAGGAAGCAAAGGGCCATACCTGCTACTAGGCAGAATGAGGCAGCCCCCTCATGAACAATTTTTTTGTACTATACAGGAGCAAATAGTTAATGATTTGATTTGTTCCAGTTGTATCCTAGTTTGGATGTGGTGCCTCTGACATTTTCTTTCTAAGGAAGCAAAATAACATTACTGTGTTTGTATAATATCTACTTTGGATAATATACACCTTTGTTGCTACTGTTAACTGCCCTTGTTGCTACTGTTAACTGCCCTTGAGCCGATGTTGACCCATGATGACCCGTGGATGAGACATCTCCAAGACTCCATGTCCTCCCCTGCTCTGCTTAGTTCCTGTAAATTCATACTTATGTCCTCTTTAATAGAGTCCATCCATCTAGCATGCAGCCTTCCTCTCTTTCAGCTTCCCTCCACCTTTCCTAGCATTATTGGGGGGTTTTCCCCAATGAGTCGTGCCTCCTCATGATGTGACCAAAGTACAACAGCCTTAGTTGTCATCCTGACTTCCAGGGAGCTTTTGGGTGTGGTCTGTTCTAAGACCCATTTATTTGTATTTTTGCCTGTCCATGGAGTCCTTAGCATTTTCCACCACCACATCTCAGATGAATTGATTTTCTTCCTATCCACTTTCTTAACTGTACAGCTCTTGCATCCATAAATGGTGATAGGAAATACAATGGCTTGTACAATTCTAATATTTGTGCTCAGTTGTATATCTTTACATTTTATGATCTTTACTAGTTCTTTCATAGCTGCCCTCTCCATTCTTATTCTTCTTATGATTTTTTCACTGCAGTGCCTGTTCTGATCAAGGTTTGATACCAGATATGAGAACTCTTTTACTGTTTCTATTTCCTCATTGTCTAAGTTGAATCTCTAAATTCTCTGTGGTCATTATTTTTGTTTAATAATAAGCCTGCCTTTGGACTTTCTTCCTTGACCTTCCTTAGTAGTTCTTCTAGGTCTGCGATGTTTTCTAATAGTAGTATGGTGTCCTCTGCATACCTTCTTCTTCTTCTTCTTCTTCTTCTTCTTCTTATTATTATTATTAACCTTTATTTATGAAGCGCTGTAAATTTACACAGCGCTGTACATACAATCTTTTTAGTTAGACGGTTCCCTGCCCTCAGGCTTACAATCTAAAAAGACATGACACAGAAGGAGAAGGGAGTGGTGGAGGGAAAGGGTAAGAGGTCCAGCAGTTCCTCTCTACTTCCAAGGCCTGGACCAAGGCAGATGGACTGGAGGGAGGGCTTGGCTTCATAATGGATGGTTAATCTTCTTCCAGGGAAAATACATACTCTCAAGTAGGATAATACATATACAGTACATAGCAATACAGGAAATGGTTTGATAAACAGGCACCAAAAGAACATCAAATAGTAAGCGACAATTATGCAATGCCTGGGAAGGCTTCTCTGAACAGGGTGGTTTTCAACTCTGTTTTGAAGCTGGTTAAAGAAGTGATGGCTCTTGCTTGTGGGGGAAGAAGGTTCCAGGAGTGAGGGGCAGCAAGTGAAAAGGGGCGAATCTGGGATGGGGCAGAGGAAATCCTGGGCTGAGACAGCAGACCTTGACTACCAGAACGGAGGGCCCAAGCGGGAAGGTGAGGAGAAAGAAGGTCTGATAAGTAAGGAGGGGCCAGTCCATGGAGGGCTTTAAATGTCGACAGCAGGAGCTTATACTGAATGCAGAAAGGGAGGGGGATCCAGTGAAGGGATGCCAACACAGGAGAGATGTGGTCAGAGCGGCGGTTGGAAGTGATAATGCGTGCAGTTGAATGCTGGACAGAGATTAAAGGACGGAGGTGAGAAAGAGGAAGCCCAGCCAGGAGGACGTTACAGTAATCAAGTCGTGAGATACCTTAGATTGTTGGTATTCCTTCCTCCTATTTTCACTCCTCCCTCTTCCATGTCTAAACCTGCTTTCCTTACAATATGCTCTGCATGTAAGTTGAATAGGTAGGGTGAAAGGATGCAGCCTTGTCTGACTCCTTTGCCAACTGGGAACCGTTCTGTTTCTCTGAGTACTGTCCTGACAGTAGCCTCTTGTCCTGATTACAGATTCCTCATTAGGACTATCAGATTTGTTGGCACTCAAAGGGTGTTCCATAGTCTTTCATGATCTATGCAGTCAAAGGTTTTGCCATAGTCTATAAAGGACATGCTGATTTTCTTTTGGAATTCCTTAGTGCACTCCATTAGCCATCATATATTTGTATTGTAATCTCCAGTGCCTCTTTCTTTCCTGAATCCCACTTGAACCTTGGGAATTTCTCTCTCCATGTATGATTGAAGTCTATGTTGCACAATTTTGAGCATAATTTTGCTTGCATGAGAGATTAGATGTATTTTCCTATAATTGCTGCAGTCGTTTGTGTCTCCTTTTTTATGGATAGGGATGTATATCGAATGTTTCCAATCTGTTGGCCATCATATATTTTTCATATCTGTTGACATATGTTGATTAGCACTGGAACTGGTTATGTCACAGCAGACTGGAGCAATTTGATTGGAAAACTATCTGTTCTTGGTAATTTATTTTTTCCCATTTCTCTAATTGCAGGTTCCATCTCACTTTTTAGAATTTGGGGTTCATCTTCACACAGCTCTTTGTGTTCTTCATTTTGTCATCCCTTTTATATAACTCTTCTGTGTATTGCATCCAGCATCTTTTTATTCCTTCCTAGTCTTGAATTATACTATATTTATTGTCATAGAGCTGTGTTGGCGAACCTATAGCATGCATGCCATGTTTGACACGTCACCTAGAATCATAGAATCATAGAGTTGGAAGAGGCCTCAAGGGCCATCCAGTCCAATCCCCTGTCATGCAGGAAATCTAAATCAAAGCATCCCCGACAGATGGCCATCCAGCCTCTGTTTAAAAACCTCTAAGTAGGACATTCCACTACACTGTGAGGGAGTTTGTTCCACTGTCAAACAGCCCTTACTGTCAGAAGTTCTTCCTAATGTTGAGGTGGAATCTCTTTTCCTGTAGCTTGCATCCATTGCTCTGGGTCCTAGTCTCTGGAGCAGCAGAAAACAAGCTAGCTTTCCCCTCAATATGAAATCCCTTCAAGTATTTAAACAGGGCTATCATATCACCTCTTAACCTTCTCTTCTCCATGCTAAACATCCCCAGCTCCCTAAGTTGTTCCTCATAGGGCATGGTTTCCAGACCCTTCACCATTTTGGTCGCCCTCCTTTGGTATCCAGTATCTCAATGTCCTTTTTGAATTGTGGTGCCCAGAACTGGACACAATATTCCAGGTGGGACCTGACCAGAGCAGAATAAAGTGGGAATGTTACTTTCCTTGATCTAGACACCATACTTCTATTGATGCAGCCAAAAACCGCATTGACCTTGTTAGCTGCCGCATCGCACTGTTGACTCATGTTCAATTTGTGATCTACTTGGATTCCTAGATCCCTTTCACATGTAGTCTCATTCAGCCAGGTGTCTCCCATCCTATATCTGTGTATTTCATTTTTCCGCCCTAAGTGCACTACCTTGCATTTATCCGTGTTGAATTTCATTTTGTTAGCTTTGGCCCAGTTTTCTAGTGTGTTCAGATCACTTAGAATCTTAATCCTGTCCTATGGGTTGTTAGCTACTCCTCCTAATTTGGTGTCATCTGCAAATTTGATAAGTATACCCCAATTCTTTCATCCAAGTCTTTGATAAAGATGTTGAATAACACTGGGCCCAGGACAGAGCCCTGTGGGACCCCACTGGTCACTTCTCTCCAGAATGAAAAGGGAGCCATTGTTGAGCACCCATTGGGTTCAGCCAGTCAACCAATTACAAATCCATGTAACAGTTGCCTTGTCTAGCCCACATTCTATGAGCTTGTTTGAAAGAATATCATGGGGGACTTTGTCAAAGGCCTTACTGAAATCAAGATATACTATATCGACAGCATTCCCTTTGTCTAGCAAGCTGGTAATTTTATCAAAAAAAGAGATCAGGTTTGTCTGGCATGACTTTTCTCTGAAACCTGTGTTGATTTTATGTGATTATGGAATTGCCTTCTAGATGTTCACAGACTCTCTGTTTAATTATCTGCTCCAGAATCTTTCCTGGTATAGATGTCAGACTATTGTTTGGATCCTTTTTTTTTCCCTTTTTGAAGATGGGGACAATGTTTGCCCTCCTCCAGTATGCTGGGACTTCTCCTGTTCTCCAGGAGTTTTCAAATATGATTGCAAATGGCTCCGATATTACATTTGTCAGTTCTTTTAATACGCTTGGATGTAGTTCATCTGGTCCTGGAGACTTATATTCATTTAGGTTAAACAGGTATTCCTGTACTATCTCTTTACTTATTCTGTTCTGAAATTCCCCTATTCTGTCTTCTGCTCCATTATCCTCAGGCTGAGCACCCTTTGCCTTTTCTGAGAAGACGGAGGCAAAAAAGGTGTTGAGTAATTCTGCCTTATCTCTGTCCCCTGTTAGCATTTTGCCATCTTCTGCATGCAGTGGCCCTACCTTTTCCTTCTTCTTCCTTTTGCTGTGGACATATCCCAAAAAGCCTTTTTTGTTGTTCTTAACCTCTCTAGGAAACCTGAGTTCATTCTGTGCTTTAGCTTTTCTGACTTTACCCCTACACATGCTCGCTATTTGTTTGAATTCCCCTTTGGTGATTTCCCCCCTTTTTCCATTTGAGATGAGGGAAGTTCAAAAAGCAAGGTCACCTGCTCAACACACCTGAACCCATTTTAAATCAGGTTTATCTTGTTCGTGGTGGGAATTGGGTTCATAAACTGCTACCATTGCTGCAAAACTCTCCTTGCAAATCCCCTACTTCATGCACTCAAAAAATGGCTACCTTGGGAAAGAGGCCTTGCAATGCCTATCTTTAGCTGATAAAGATGCACAGAGCTTCATTTTCTCTACAGAACTGTAAGACTTAAGACTATATGCTTCATAATTGTTAGCAGGAAATGGTGCTCCATTATCACTTATTCTTGTCAAGATGAAATGTTGCAGGATGTTGTCAGTACTGGAATGCATCCTTCTCACCACATTTCTCCAACCTATTGCCATTTTTTTTTCTTGGAAAAGGTGTGTAGGGAGGAAAGAGTGGCATGGAATGTGAGCTCTATGGCTTTGGGAATTTTGAACATGAGTATCAAATGCATAGCAGGAAAGTGTATAAGATGAACTTTGGCTCAGCACTCTGTCTATGAGTGTTTCATCACTCAAACATTTGCTTAATGAGCTCTAGGAGAGTTGCTTCTTTCCTTTATGTCCTGAAATCTCCTGTAGTCTTAGGAAAAAGAATTACTACTATTGTTATCTTCATCATGTCCCTTCCATGCTTCATGTGTTTAAGTCAATCAGTAACTCTCATCAAAATATATGTAACACATTCCTCAAAACAAGAACTCACCTGTTACTACTGCAGCATTCTGCGTGCAATCAAACCATATTGGACAGATGATACATTTCAATATTTTCCCACAATACTGGGAACTTAAGACACACCCACACCCACTCTAAGCTACTGTTTGTTGCCTTTCAATAGATTTCTCCAAGTTATCCTTAAATATTAAATCTACAAGTATGCCAGCTCTAGCTGGCAGCTTTTCAAGCTCACTGTGATTCTTTCAGCATTTTAAATTTAACCAAGATCTTGCATGAGTTTAGTGCTGCTTTCCACAGCAAGACAGGAAAAAATTCCACTTTTGCATTTTAACCTTATGCAAATATTTGTCTTTTCTTGTTAACATAATTCAGTGATATATACCAGACATCACGTTTCCAGGCTCCTAAGAACATTATTATTTTTCCTGAAGTTTGAACAGAATACCCTTCAAGATATTTCAGTATTATTGCAGCATCACTAAGCACTACATGTTTAAAAAGTATGCCAGCAATGAAATACCTGAAAATTTATTTTTAAAAAACCACCTCAGGCAACTTGACTAGCATATTTCATATGAGGTAGTCAAGTGTTCCAGACTTTATTTTAATAAATGCAAATGCTACAATTTAGTAAGGCAATTTCTGCTAAGAATAGGAAGAAGATCTAGTATGAGGTATCTTCATAATAATCTAATTCATAACTGCACAGACATTCTATAAAGACATGTGTGAAACCCCTGTGAAATATGACCAATTTGTCAGTGGCATCTGGTGGCTCATATGCCTGCGAAGTGGTAAACCCCAGGTTTTAATCTTGACTTTAAAGGAGCTATCCTACATGTTGAATCCTATCCCTCACAATAGAAATAGCACTTTGGACAGATCCTTTAACAGTTCATATTAAAACCTAAACTGGATTCATCATCCCACTGACATGGGACTCACAGCTACTACTACACTGTAAATGCAGATTTTGTGAAGCAAGCTTTCTTTTCTATTCTTTTTTTAAAAATTACACCACAATGGTAAGTTATAAAGGCAAAGAATATATGTACATAGTGGTTTTGTTCAGAAGCCCCCTGCCATCAGCTACCTCCCAAATAATAAATTCAAAACAAAAACAAATACCAATGTCAAAGATAAACTCAGGCTTTGAAACTTCTATGGATATTGGCTGTGAGAGCTCTGGATCTGGTTGATTGAAATGAACCCTTTTTAAAAATCTGACTGGTAGGTACATTGAAATATGCATGTGCATATGGTTCCATCGTGTAAAAGACTTTGCTCCTCTCAATGCATTAAATGACTCTCAGCCATGTTTTCCAGGAACTTATTCTCATACTTAAGTTCATCTCAAGATAGTCCAACTGATAACAGACATCACTTTTTCTGGAACTAACAGAGAAGATGTTTATCTCTATAATTATGGAGGGGAACCATTGGTCAATGGTTTAACCTGGACCATGGAAGTTCTCCATCTGGCTATGGCATACTCCAGGTAATCTCCTCCTCCAGGCCTCTGTGTGAAGGAAATCCTTGCTGTCTTCAGTCATCAATCAGCAGTAGTTGACCAAAAAGAGGACAGAGGCTACGCTCCATTTCAGATGCAAAGCATAAGGGAGTGCAATGGTGGCTTCTCCCTCACTGATGTGCCAGAAAAGGGAAGAAGGGCTTGGCTGTTTGGAACACAGGAATAAGAATTGAGTGTAAAAGGGATAAGACCAGCCTGTTCAGGACTAGTGAAGGCGAGAGGGGGAAAAGAAGAAACTGAGACCATATGACTGTCCAATACTGTAACTGCACCTGGAACTTATTTAATGGGAGGGTTAATGCAGCAGCATCAGCATGATTGAAGCTATTGATTGTCTATCAGTGCAAATGTGTGCTACAGTCATGAGTGGCCTACAGACTAGCTACAGATGCTACTATCCTGCTTCTATTTCACTTTTTGAGTCTTATGTGATATTATCTTCTTTGGCTTATGATGACCCTATGAATGAGTGGCCTCCCTGTCATCAATGGCCCCACTCAGGTCTTGCAAACTTAAGTCTGTGGCTTCTTTCACTGTGTCTATCCATCTGCAAGGTGGTCTTCCTCTTTTCATACTGCCTTCCACCTTGTCAAACGTTATTTCTATTGAGTCATGTCTTCTCGTGATATGACCCAAATACAACAGTCACAGTTTAGTAATTGGATTCCACATAAAACCCAGGTCTGATTTGTTCTGGACCCATTTGTGTGTCCTTTTGGCAGTCCTTTTACACAACTGTCTTCTAGCATCACTTTTTCAAACACTGATTCTCTTCCACTCAGTGTTTTTTACTGTCCAGTTATTATAAGGATGCATAGAAATTGGGATGGACAATCCTGACTTTAGCATTCAATTATATATATATATATATTTACTTATTTTACTTATTTACTTCATTTTATGCCACGTTTCTCCCAGAAGGGACTTTATACTTTAGGATCTTGTCTAGTTCTTTAACACCCATCCTTCTACATAGCCTTATTATGGTTTATTTTTATATATTTTTTTTTACAGCAATTCTATTCTGATTAATGACTGAGCCAAAGTATGGAAAATCTTTTAACTATTTCAGTTCTTACCATCAATTCTTAATTAATGTAAATATAAATTATCATTAATCATTACTGTTATTTTCTTAATGTTCAACTATACACCTGCATTTGCCCTTTCTTTCTTGAATTTCCTTGCTATTGTCTTGCAAGTAGTATGGTATCATGTGCATATCTTACACTGCTGGTGTGCCTTCCTCCAATTTTTACACTTCCTTCCTCCATATCTAATTTAGTTTTGTATAGGATACTATTCAGCATACAAGCTAAACAAATAAGGTGATAAAATGCAGCCGTTACTGACTTCTTTGCCAGTGGCGAACTGTTCTGTCTTTCTACATTTTGGCTTGACAGCAGCCTCTTATATTGAGTACAGGTTACACATTAAGATAATCAAAGGTTGTGGCACATCCATTTCTTTAGGAATGATCCATAGCTTTTCCAAAACTGCACAATTAAAAGTTTTACTATAATGTATAAAGCACAATCTGATTTTGTTCTGAAATTCTTTTGTGTGCTTCATTATCCAATGTACGGTATGTTTTCATGATTCCTAGTGCCACTTCCTCTTCTGAATCCAGCTTGGACTTCTGACATTTTTTGTTCCATATATAGCAAATATCTTTGTTGTAGAATTTTGAACATCACTCCACTTGCATGGAAAATTGATGCAATGGTCCTGTGGCTACAGCAATCACTGGTGTCCCTTTTCTTGGGGACTGGAATGTATAATGATTGTTTCCTATCTGTGGGCCATTGTTTTGAAAATTTGACCTAGTATTAAGAATGGATATTGCACATTGACCAACATAGAAATCATATAGACTACATAATTGGAAGGAGAATATGAAGAAGTTCTATACTTTCTGCAAAAAACAAGACTCTGATCTGTTTAATTTATATGTTAAACATATCATACATAAAGTTGAATTAGACTTGGAGGAAGGAGCCATGAAAAATGAAGAATGGAAAAAACAAGATTTGCAGATACCATATTGCTAGCATAAAATAGCAAAGACTTGGAACAAGTATTGAAGAAAGCCAAGGGAGGAAGTGATAAGACAAGCTTATCATTCATTCATTCATTCATTCATTCATTCATACAGTGATGTATAAGTTCAATAAAATATAGTTTTCCCTGTCTGCATTTCTTTTCTGGCCATTACTATTATTTGTTTCATTTCATGATCATTATTGATAATAACTGTGTTGTAGAAAAGATGTAATGTTAAAAAATAATCCACACTGGATGTCAAATATATTAGGCTTGCCACTGCTGATCAAAGACACCTTCCTAGCATTGCTCCTCCATCCTTCCTCATGCAAAGGAGGAGAAGATGTAATAATGAACATTCTCTCAGCTGCTGTTTTTGCATTCAGCTGACATTGTTTTATTCCTCTTCCCTCTATCTTAATTTAGGGGGAAAGGCTGGTGAAATAAAGAGGTTTGTGGAAAATCTCACACAGCACTTTGGTTGCAAACCCATTGGGGTCAAGAGAGGTGGATGGCCTCTGAAGCCATCCATCCAGGATAGACAGAGGAATCTAGCCACTCAGTTCAGATTCCTCTCCCCTGTTCTGAAATGCCTGAAAGGTAATTCTGATTTTTATTTATATATATATATATATAATCCTGAAAACCATCTGTGTACTTAACACATACAGATAAATGGTCATCTCACCAGGTGACAGAAGTACTAAAGAAATATTAGAAAGATCCAGACAGGTCAATTTATTACATGTTAAATACCAAATGGAGCATTATTGCAATGTCATATGAAAAGCAACAGTGTCAGTAACCATTTAGATCATGCAAAATGCACCTTTTTAGCATTTAGCCTTATACATTCCCTGTCACAAACTTAACAGTTTCCCTGCTTTCCATTTCTATATTCAAGATCTCAGAGAAAATTATATACATTGCCTTCTGGCTGTCAGAAAATATCCTGAGCTGGTAAGCCCAGTAATAGAACGAAACGACCTGCAAATTCATTGCGAAGTCACAGATTCCCCAGGCATAATCCTCATGCCAAGATGGGAGCTCAGTTACTTAAGAAGGTGTTTTCAGGGCGTTATTCTTGTGCTTTATTCACCTTTGAATTTGTTTATCCAGTTCATGGGCTTTGTGTTTAATACCTCAAGGGAGTTAAAGTCGAAATGGTGCAGAATGATAAAGCAATGCAATAGAAGCAATTTGGCACCTTTCCCACTTGTCTGGATTTGCTATTTTCAGCTCACAGAAAGGGATCAGTGATGAATGTTAGATATATGTTTGCATACACAAAAAAGCTATGACGTATTACACGAGGCATATGGGTGTTCTTTTCCCAGATGTGAGAAGTGAGTATAGTAAAATTCTTTAGCCTGCACTTCCCTCCTCCAAATAAATAAATAAATCAGTATGATCTTGGAAAATAGTGGCCTATGTTGCCTATCCCAAGATTTTGTCTTGTATTACAACATAAAACAAAATTTGATACCCTGCATTTTGTACAATATATGCCATCTATATGACTTAGGCTCTAGACAGTGATGTCTAAACAATAGTATAAACAAATTCAGCCCCACAGTTTTGACATACTGCTGCTGAGAGCTTTCTTTAATCCACCTTCAGAACTTCTGAAGCTGACAACCATTCAAAGTTTTTGCATTCCAAAATGATACATGGCTTGGTCTTTTCATTGTCCTGTATCTGTTGCTATTAGATCCAAATGGCTTGCATTGTAATGAACATTACTTTTCTGAGGCTCCTTTAATGAACATACCACATGAAAATATAAGAATGGTAATGATACCAGCAATACTGATTTACTAAGTAGTTTTGGGCAACAGTTTCAATAAACTTCAATTTGATATAGATACAATATTGCTTTAAAATATTGCATTGCTTACTTTCCACCCTTTCCCAACCAATGGAAGGCTCTACTCCAGGAGGCTTTTGACCTTCCTTGCAATTTGTATAATATCTATTTATTTAACAATGTACTAGTTCTACAGGGGGTACTTGAAAATCATTCAGGAAGAATGTGGTTATCATTCTTTAAAGCAACAGTGGTTATTCCCAAAGCAAAGACAATCCCCTTAGTTTCTATAGATCATCATCATCATCATCATTATTATTATTATTATTATTATTCCATTTTATTTATAAAGCGCTGTAAATTTGCACAGTGCTGTACGTAGAATGGATAAGATCGATAAGAATAATAAAACCTGCCATGGCGTACAATCTAAAAATAACAAATGCATATAACTGCAGATAGTAATACAAGCTCATTATTTCTAGCTTCTAGTAATGCTCTGGCTTATTTCTTGTTCACTTCTATATTCAAACTGCTCTTCTCTTTCTGTGGCACATGCACACAATACTTGGTGAGGTGGGTGGGAAAATACTGATTTTAGCTTTTTTCTTTTTTACTAAATGTGACCATTCCATTGCATTAGTGTGTGTTTCTCAAAATCTGAGCTCTACTTTTTCTTGTTTTTGTATTGCAAGAATTTGTGATGGGGAGACATGGAAATTTTAGCATTTTTTAAAGCTGTCATATGTATTCAAGCCAACTCCAGCTTATGGCAACACCATCAAATGGTTTTCTTGGCAAGATATAGTTAAAGGGGTTTTGCCATCATCTTCCTCTAAATGCATCCTGCACCTAGGATGGCCTCCCACCCAAATACTAACCAGGACTGACCAAGCTTAGCTTCTGAGATCAAACAGGATCTGGTGTCTTCATATATTAAAGAATTTAGTGTATTTAAGCACTAAATTAGATACTTTATCTAATGTATGCACCCCTCTCTTTTGCCTTTTTTCTTAACATACGTATTTTGTATTTAGTTCTACTCCATTAACTAGCACATGTTTGTGTGCATCTTTCAAAGATATGCTTTTTGAATCGTGCCCCTTTATTTGCTAAGCTCCTAGATAACACCTTCAACTACTTCAGGTGTCTTCCAAAGACCATGATATTTCAGAGACCTAGAAACAGACCACCCGCCAGTCCTGACACCCAAACAAATTAAAGTGTGGTTTGTTCCATCAATTTTATGTAATACTGTATTGCCTCAACTGATGGTGTTAAACATCTGACACTTGGATCAATCTGATGCAGCAGTACTGTGAAACTCTTTACTTTGTCAGTGTCAGCTTTAAGCCTATCCAGTTCCCTGAGTTAATGGATTTTTAAAAAGCTTATCTGAACCTTCAGTTTATAGAATCAATGCACCTAGTCTTGAAGACTAAAGAATTAGGGACAGGTTTGAATGTCAGAGATTAATCTAAACACCCAGCACTTTGTACATAAGCCTGTAAGTGGTTAGAACATCCATCCTGCTAACAGCTATTAATTCCCCTGCACAGGGGTTTCACATGTTCATTCAATTAAAGTAGTTAAACAGAAATCAAAAGGGAGCATTTTCCCACTTTCTCCAAAATATTTTCAGATGATAGAAGAAAGGTGATTTTAACCAGCTGACTGTGAAACATTAAATGCCGGAGATTAGCTAACATGGGCTAAAACATGTGGATTAAATATGACATTGAGAGAGAATTATGCATGTTAATATAGAAAGATACAGTGGAGATTTTCTAACCTGCATTTTTTTCTCAAGATACATTACAAAATCTTGCTAAAAATATAAAGAAAAATTAATCTAGTTAGAATATCTAAATGCACCCTGTTCTGAATCCTCTATGTATCCATGATTCTACTTTGTAGTATGTACGCTAGAGGGGGGAAAGTCAGATTTATTCACTTTTTAAATAGATACTTGTGATATATATTGTCTGTAAACTGAAGAAGTAATGTTTAATGCACAATTGTCATGTACCATGCCCCAACCTTTTAAATCCCTTCTAAGACTACATCTTTGAGATTCCAGAGTTCTTAAACCTGCTTATAACTGGGAGGAAAAGCTTTTCTAGATTTTTTTTTTTTTAAGTTAGGGAAGGAGATGTTGTCATGCTCCAAAACTAGGACCATCTCTTTTATTTTTCTACTTTCCACAACCTAATGTAAAAGAAAAACTATAGAGGCACTTCATTGTCATCAGAGAAAGAAGAAAATAATCTTTTCACCCATATTACCACAAATGGGTTTGTTTGTTCAGTCCTTGAGAAGTGCAGGAGAAATCGTGCCCCTCCTCTTTATGTGCATGTATGTATTATGTGTGCCCCTGTATTCTCTTTGTGTGTGTTTCTGTAGTGTAGTAATAACAGCAGTAGCAATATTTATTCTACAGCTTCTGTTAAAAATAGAAATACTCATATGCATGCACACACACATACATGGATGTACCATCCAATATATATATATAGGCTTGTATTTGCCTCCTTTCCTTCACAGAAGACTGTTGTGTAGGCAGTGGTATAGAGATAGACAGATAAATATGCATACAGCAGGTTTTCTCAGTGATGATAATCCAAGATCTAGAAAATGTCTACAGCACTGTTCAAAGAGAGTCTTAGGGCCTTTTTGGGCCTCCTTCCAGTTGGCATGGGACTGCAGCATTTACATGCCACATGCTCCCAAGCCGAAGCCATCCAGATATTTACACAGGGGCCAGCTTCCACATGCTCTGACGGCACAGCGTTTACACACCCTACTCCACCGGAACACCTTAAAGCCAGCTTCCTGCTGTGGCAGGGAGAAAAAGCTAGCTTTTTGTCAGTGCAGAAAGAAACAGCTATTTGCTGCTCCTTTTTTGGCTGGCAAAAAGGTGGATTGGGGCTGTGGTGTGTGGTTGCTGTGGATCCAATCCAGCTTCGGAAGGGGTGGCTTGACGCCACCCCTTCAAGACGATCTGTTTCACCCCTTAGTATGCTATCCAGATAGCATGGCCACACTGCTTTCTAGTCTCTGTATTAATTGCTTTCATCTTTGTAATTTCCAATGGAATCCAAAGGGCTTCCTTCAGAATAGACCCACATAGGATGGTACTGTTAATTTTGTAATAAGTATGGATTTTTTTTCATTACAGTTAAGAAGCATTTTTCCAGTCGATTCAGCCTTTTTACAACATAATCCCTATATTTCCATTCATCATTGCCAAGAGTGTACAAGAAATCCCATTCATTCCCCTTACTGCTGACAAATTTAATTTCTCAGCTAGAAAGACCTAATAATTCCCCACCATATTGGGTTAAATAAAATCATTTATGGATAGGTGTTGTGGTAAAAGGCTGTGTTGTTACCTTTCCCCCCCACATACTTTAATGAGAGGTAAATGTTTTATGCTCCACTGAGACACGTCCAAACTGATCCATATTTTTCTTCTTAAAATATAGAATCTCTCTCTCTCTCTCTCTCTCTCTCTCTCTCTCTCTCTCTCTCTCATTCTCTCTCTGTATGGCTTCCAGACATAATAGAAGTACTAGGCAGAATACTTAGGCATACTCCACTTACAATTGCTTGCATTTGCTTCTATTCCTCTCAAGCAGACTGATGTGTAGCCAAACAGGAACCTAACAAGCAGTCCTGAATTGCCAGTATTAAGGTAATAATGTGGGGTGATGTTCTTAGGATTCCAGATGAGTGGTGCAGACATCTATGATCCTGTGGCTGTTTTGTGTGGGTCTGAAGCTTAGGTTCATTGTGTGTAAAGAGGCCTGCTCCTCTGAGGGGAGTGAAATTTAGTTGATCTTTGAGAGTATTCTTATAATTTACATGAAAAAGATCAAGATTTCAGGTTCCATTTTTTTTGTTTATTTGTTTGTTTGTTTTAAAAAATAAAGTGCCTTTGAGCCCACTTTGAGAGCAGAGCAGAGCCTATCCTATCCCTGGGAATGCAAGATGATGTTTTAAGGCAGTGATACAGATATTAATAATGGGCTTAAGGAATAGCCTACATCTTTTATTTAATCTTTAAAAATGATAGTTTAAATCTCATAGTTTTTTTTTTAAATGAGATGTTTAACACTGGCAGGTCATTTGGCCTGCTGAAATGCAGAATGCAGATGTTATGGATCACTATAATTTTACAATATTGCTGCATCAATGAACACATCAGCAGTTACTGTATTCAGACCAGGAGTGTAAATCTTGACTTGGTTCATCCTAGGCTGTAAATATGTTTTAACAAAAAATACCTTCTTGCTAAGTTGTTTTAATCTTGTTGGCATCAGAGATATTTTGCAAATTTTAAAGACCAGTTTTTGCACCTATCTATGAAGGTACTGAATAGAATGTCATTATAAATATCACCTCCATGGACTGTAAAATAAAGGTACCTGTACTAATATTGGAGCTATTGGTGCAGTACAGAGTGCCGAAAAATGGGCCCCTGGCGGGACCTGTTTTCTCTCCACAGGGAAGCCGCAGCCGCCAAACTACGCGGCTTCCCTGTGGAGTAAAAAGAACCCGCAAAAAGCGAGTTCTTTTTATGCTGCAGTTGCGGCATAACAAGTGTGTCACTGGCGCACTCATTACACAAGCGCCGCATGGCACCATGCGGATGCTGCGTGGCACTTGCATAACAATGGTGGCACCCATGTGTACAAGGCACCACCATTTTGATGTGCTAGGGTTGAGTGGCATCTGGAAGCGCTGCCCCGAGGCAACCCTACCACATGACAAGGGCGTCGGAAAGGGCCAGTCTATACCGGCCCATTTTTTGCATCTTTTTGATCAAGCAATCTGCCCTCTTATGCTTGCTCTGCATGTGTGCACTTTTCAACACAAAATGGAAAGATATTAGTTTTATGTAGAGTTTTTTGTGCAAATTGTAAAAATATAAAATAAAACAAAAAAGTGCTTGGTACCTTGCTCTCATGCTGGAAGCACGAAATCTCACAGGTATTAGAGAATTGTTGACAGACTGTGTCATGTCATCCTGTTTTGAACAAAGTTGAAATAATCATTGTGTGTGTGTGTGTTTACATCCTTAATATGATGCAGTAACTTCTGCAGGATGGAACATGTTGCAAACTTAGAGGATGTAGGATGTGAAGAATCCTATAAGTATGTGGAAAAACAGACCACCTCCTTGCAATGCTTTGGTAGAATAATCTTTCCTCCTGGGTTTGCTTGTTTGTTGTTTGGAAAATACAAATGGAAATATATCATAATAGCCCAGCCTTTTCTACAGTGAACCATGGGGAGTTCACTCACGATTAATTTTTAAGTACTGAATGCATAGAGATCCCAAGTTTCATGAAGGCATCTACCTCTTAGTGCCTTTTTGTGATATCATTCAACTGATATAGGATGTTCTACCATCTGTTCTTAGCAAAATTGAATTTTGACTGGCAATATAATTTAAAATGGAAATGGGATAGATCAGTGGTTCCCAACCTTTGGTCCTCCAGATGTTTTGGACTTCAGCTCCCAGAATTCCATGCTGTTGGTCAAGCTAGCTGGGGCTCTGGGACTTGAAGTCCAAAACACCTGGAGGACTAAAGTTTGGGAATCACTGGGATGGATGGGTGGGTGGATGGATGGATGTTTCCTAAACTGGTGACAACAACACTCTGGTAAATGCATGCCTATTTGGATCCATTATTTCTTCATGAGGCAGGTGCCTATGAATAAAATGCTTAGGGTTATTCTACTGATTAGGAGATTGATTAATTGGATTTGAAGGTAAATCAAACACCAAGCTTCTAATGTCAATGTACACTTTGTTCTTGCTAGTCACATTGTCTTGGCAAGATTTGATGTCTCCTTTGCAGGTAGCCTTCAAAAACTGGCAAACAAAAGACTGCATAGGGTAAGGGTAGACAAAAGTATCCAAAATGAGGACCATTCTATCCTATTCCCCAATAGGTCACACAACTGCTCTAAAATGAAACCAGAGGTGACATTATGTTACTTTTGGTTCCATTTTTAGTGGGAGGGTCTGGCAGCTCGGGGTATGTCTTGGGAGGCTCCAGGAACTGAAAAATGGATCTGGGACACTACAGGCAGCACATAATTCAAATATTCCCCCATGCCTTTCATAGAGAAAAGAAAAGAATAAATAAATAAAATACAATATACAGAAATATAGGGAAACTGGAAAGGATGAATATTATTTGAAACAAAACTTTCATTGCATCACATCTTAGTTAGAAGGCACTGCAAGAACCATCTAATCCAACTGCCTACCATACAGGAATGCATAACTACACCACTCTTCAAAGATTATTTATTTATTTATTTGCTTGCTTAAAGCTTTCAAGCCCACAAGGGCTCCAAAGGTGATGTACATGAGTATATATGGTAATTGGTTTTATTTGTTCAAGTCGACCTCAAGTATAAGTTGAGGAAATGTTTGGGGCTGAAAAGTTTGGATTTTGATATGAATCATGAATTAATTGAAGGTAAAACTTAGAGGATGTAATAAAGAACATAAAGGACAAAGGAAAGGCATCAGTGAAGCACCAGTCACCACACACACATGCTCATGAGCATCTTCCTTGCAAAGGGAATGGGTCTTTTGCATTGTTCTGGCAAAGCAAGAACACACATACACACACGTCTGCATGCACCCTCCTTGCAAAAGGAATGGATCTTATGGGTCTCTCTCTCTCAAAGAAAGGGGGCAATCACACACTCTCTTCTTGGCTGAGCAGCAGCTGCTGAATAAGAAGAATGTGGTGTTGGGTGGCACTTCTTTTAGGACATTTCTGAGCAGTATAAACATATTGACTTGTATATAAGTCGACCAAGGATTCTGTGGGTAAATATATGTCAGTATGCTTCTTGGATTTTATTTGTGGCTTTGTAGAAAGGGAGGAAAAGAAACATTTCCTGACAATTTTAATAAGAGCAAGCCAGTTAATAAATTCACACAATCTCTGCTGCTTATTGACCTCAATATGAGCAAGAGAAGACAGCAGGCAGTCTTGTGTTTGTATGACAAATAGAATAATTATATTTCACCTAAAACTATATTAAACAGTGGTAATGGAAATCTGTGTCAGAGTACGTTGCAGATTTCCTTAACAATGAAAGCATATGTAGGGTTGTGTCCATATAACCTAGATGCTTAGCACCAATTTATTAAATGACATTTAAAATAATTCTGAAAACAGCAGTAGGCCAACATAATAGGATATTACTTGCCAGTTGAGTGACATTGCATATTTTTCCTCATTTGCCATATCATTGTGAAACAGGTGAGCATACATGTACATCCTGATTTCAAGACTCCAGGAGCTTCAAATTTTAAATTTTGCATGGATGCTGTAGAGCTTGGAAAAATCATGTTTTTGTCTACATCGTCTATAATCTGGTTGGATTATTCTGGCACATGTGTTTTCAGATAAATCCTAGCATTCTCCTCTCTTCAATTCTGCGATATTGTGACTGCTACTTCTAAAGATTTGAAGTGTAGAATTGACACAAATTTGGGGAAATATTCTCTGTCACAGAATCATTGAATCAAATAAATATAGAATCATAGAATTGTGAATGAATAAAGGACTCATCTAGTCCAATCCCCTGCTATGCAGAAACCCAGAGCAAAAACATCCAACTTCAGTTTGAAAAATTCTTCTGAGGAATTATTTTCCATTGTTGAATGGCTCTCCTTTGGGATATTAATCCATTGGTTCTTGTCCTAGTTTCTATAGTGAAGAAAATAATCTTGCTCCAATTTGTATCTGACATCCATCCACATATTTGAAGATGGCTGTTATATCACCTCAATATTCTCTTCTCCACATAACCTAAACATCCCCAGATTCCTAAACTGTTTCTCACAAATTTTGGTTTCCAGACTTTTCTCTCATTCTGGCTGTCTCCCTCTAGCCATGTTCCAGCTTGTCAGTTTCCTTTTCAAATTTGGTGTCCAGAACCTGACAGACTATTCCAGATGAGGTCTGACCAAAGTAAAATACAGTGATGTTGTTACTTCTCTTAATCTGGATGCTGAACTCCTATTGATGCAGTCTAGATCTACACTGGATTTTTTTTTGGTTGCTATATCATGCAATTTACTCATGTTTACCTTGTGGTCTAGTAGGATCCCTAGATGATGATGATATATTTATAAAGTACCTTGGCACTTCACAGGTAAAAGAACAACAAAATAGTTCCCTGTTTCCTGCAATATTAGAGGGGATTAAGAACATAAGATATTGCCTCTCCATCTGTAGCCAGGGCAGTGGCAGTTGGGATGGAGGGAGGGGCTTTTCTTTTCACATGTACTAGTGTGCATTTTATTTTTTCTGCCTAAATGTGGTGCCTTATTCCCTCCCCCCCTTCTTGAAATTCATTTTGTTAGTTTTGGCCTTGCTCTGGTGGGGTTATTTTGATACTGATTCTGTCTTCTCCTAATAGGGTGACTGCTGCAAATTTAATAAGCTTGTCCTTTATTGCCCTCCATTCCATCATCCAAATAATTCATATTTTACTTTAATCTTTAAGCCCGTTAAGAAACTAGAAAAGGAAGAATTTTACAGTCCAATTTCAATTATACACCAAGATGCAAAGCAGTTCAGTGCAATTAGTGTTGTACAATGACACAATAATACTTCTCTTGCCTGAAGAATGGTGGGCAATAAAATTACTTTTTTCCCCACATAAAAAATGTGAAATAATTACAGTGTATCATCTTTCACAATGGTCAACTGTTAGCCATTCTAATCAGAGATGGGAAATTTCTTTTGAAGCTCTGTCATTTACTTTATGGCATCATTGCAATAAAATAGCAGCGGTGCAAGAGGGTGTGAATTTTCACACACTAGTGAAGGTAAAGCTTACCAATGAGGTGTTGAGATTCAGTTTGGTCTACAAGTCCTGGCAGTTTGTAAGAGCTGTAGTCCAAACCTTTTCCAAGCTACATCTTTTTTCTCTTCCCTGCTCTCTTCAGCATATACACTGCACTGAACTGAGTTATGGAGTCCAGCTATTGTTGGTCTGCATGTTTCAGCAGTCCCTACCTGGTTTAGCCAATGCTGAGAACTGCTGGGAGCTCCAGTCAACAACATCCAGAGCTTGGCAGCCATGCAGGGTTAGTCAGCCCTGGTTAGTACTTGGATGAGAGACTGCCAGGGAATACCAGGTGTTGTAAGCTAGCTATCAGAGGAAGGAACTGGGGAAATCACCTTTCAGGATTCCTCACCTAAGAAAACCCTAGGAAATTCATAGTCCCCTCCCCCCCCTCTCCCATAAATTGATGGGCTCCTTGAAGGTGCATGCAGGAATACACAGAATCCTAGAATTGGAAGGGCCACCCATTCCAACCCCTTTACATCCTGCAGGGATACAGAGAATCCTAGAGTTGGAAGGGATCTCCAAGGGGCATCAAATAAAGATCCATTATCTTAACAAAAGAACGATCCTTGGAAATGTTGATAAACTGGGGTAAGAAATATTACATTTCCCATGATTGCCTGCCTCTGATTTATGGCAACTTTATCTTGAAGTTTACTTGGCAAGGCTAGCTCCCAGCATTTATCAGCATTGGCTACACCAGCTAGAGGATGCTAGGACTCACAATCTAACAATACCTGGAGAGACATATGTTACAATAAAGTGTATAGCTTCTATCTCCACCCAAAAAGATACCCATGACTCCTTCCCAAGAATTCTTGTTAAAGTGGCTACAAATTTGCAACCATTGGAACTTTGTCTTTAATGGGAACAATGGTATTATTGCCATCCACGTTTTCCCTGAAGATAGGTACTTTCAAATGGGACGTTTGGTTGAATTAACTTGATCTCAGATGGGCAATCAAGGGCCATGAGCAATACAAAAGATATGCTTCCATGAATGCCCATTTGAGACCAATTTAGTTTGGAAAGAATCTCTGCCAGCTGTAATGTGTAACTGTGGTGGATTCGGGGGGGGGGGGCAGTTTTGGCCCCTTGGGCTTTTGGGGGCCTCATGGATTGCCCCAAATGCCACAAACAAATTCACTCATGCAGGCCATGGTGATAAAATAGATGAATAGGAATGCATAAAACTGCAGCTAGCAGAAGTATCAGCCTTTCTTTCTCACACACACTCTTCTTCTGGCTTCCCTCAGTCATCCAGCATATCAGTTGAGCAAGCTTCAAAGAGGTAGTAATGCCTAACCTGTCCTCAATATCTGACTTTCTTTGTCCTCTCCCAGGAGTTCTCTGTGTCTGACACTAGATAAGAAAATATGAAAATATTAAACCCCATTTTCCAGCAACAGGGGTGTAGGATATGCTAACAATATTACACTCATTGTTCAGTTCTCAACAGGCCATAATATGTACAGGTGATGTAAATTAATGTTGTGGTGCAGAATAGGACTTTCTCTTATTGTTTGCCTTTGTCATTGGGGCATTTGCTTTTTTATTGAAAACATATTCCCAATTAATAGCAATAGCAAGTGCATTTCTATACCACTTATCAGTGCACTTAAGCATTCCCTAAGTGGTTTACAAAGTGTAAACTATTGCCCCCCAAAAGCTGGGTACTCCTTTTAGCAACCTACTGAACTCACAGCCTTGTGGTTTTGTGAGTGAGTGGTGCAGTATAGGCATTTAACCACTGTGCCACCAGTAGTTAATTAGAATATAAATTAATAGCCAAAGTGTTTTATTTTCAGTTTATTTGCAGATGATGTCATTACAGTTTTGAATCTTTTGTTCAAATCGTTACATTTTATTAATTCTCAAGAATTTTGAGGTCTAGGAATTAATCAAAATCACTCTATTATGTCTTATTATTTGTTTAATTATAATAAATATAATAAATAATAGATTGATTTTTTATTAATTTCTAAATTTCAAAATCCTTGAGAGCCCTCTGAAGCATGAAAGAAATGGTCCATCAGAAAACCAGTTTTCTGGGACAGAGAATGTCTTTCTTTAGTACACATTGGCACTTTACAGACCGCCCAAAAGGGTGGTCTGCCGGCGCCTGTGTTTGCTGCGCTTGGGGACCGCAGCAGACAAACCGCACAGTTCCCCAGCGCAGCAAGAAGAACCCACAAAAAGTGGGTTTTTCTTGCGGCGCCGTTGTGATGTCGAAGGGTGCCAATGGCGCCGTTGCGGTGTCACAAGGGCGGCGAGACATGCAGACACTAGGCATCCATCACGTCAAAATGGTGGCACCCATCTGTATAGGATGCCTCCATTTTGACGCCCTCATTACGTGCAAGGGGCAAGGCGTATCAGGAAGCATCGCCCCTTGCACATAATGACGGCGCCCAATAGGGCCCGTCTGGAACGCGCCATTGTTAGTTTAATTATATGTACCAAAGACTGTCTTTGGCCCAGAAAACTGGTTTTCCTAATATTCTTTCTTTTTTTAAATTGAAATCTACTGTCCAAAATTTGTGTTATCTGCTCTTTTATTATTATTATTATTATTATTATTATTATTATTATTATTATTATTATTAATAATTTTATACATATACCGCATTTCCAAAAAGATCAAAGCAGTTTACAAAATTACATAAAAACACATAAAATGCATAAACGATTTACACAAGCAAATAAATAAAATACCTAAAGAGTACATAATGTATACAAACTAAAATTTCAACTCTCATCCTGTAACTAAAATACAACCACCATTAAACAAAATTATATAAACAATTACATAAAATACATAAATGATTTGGATAAGCAAATAAATAAAATACCTACAGAAACCATAATATATACAACTAAAATTGCACCCCTCATTCCTTAACTAAAATACAATCATCATTAAACATTAAACACTAATAATAATAATAATAATAATAATAATAATAAAACAGAAGTGCTTTCCTCTCTCTTGCCTCCTTAGAGTCTCTTCTGCTTGCAAGGTTTTTAAAGCAGAGCAGAAGGGCGGGGCTGGTGGATGATGGGTGCTGGTCTCTAGGAGCCTTCAGGCCTCAGATTCCCTTTTAAATGTAATGTTATGTATACTTTATTATTCACATAGATCCAATGTGCTGTAGTGGTTTGAGTGCTGGACTATGACTCTGGAGCCCAATATTCAAATTCCCACTCCACCATGGAAACCCGTTGTGACCTTGGGCAGGTCACATTCTCTCAGCCTCAAAGGAAGACAAACCTCTTTTGAATAAATCTTTCCAAGGAAACTTCATAATAGGTTCACTATAAGTTAGAAAAAAGTTGAAGGCACACAACAGAAAATATCTCCATAATAATTTTTTTTTAAAAAAAGTTCTATTTGTTCTATTGGTGATGAGGCCCTCATTTTATTTAGGAAAAAGGAGAACCTCACAAGTAAAGCAAAAAGACAAGTTGGTTTCAGAGTTACCTTGTTCTATACATTTGCCCTATACAAAATTGCTGCATTTTTGCACTTCATTTCGTTTTTTTGTTTGCCCAAACCAGTGCAGCTGTGGGGGGACAAGAGACAGGGAATTTTCAATTATCATCCATAAATTCTGGGATAATCCCCCATGAGAGTATGTGTGGTGTCTTTGCTATTTTAAGCAGCATTTAAGATTGTTCTCTTCCAATAGGCACTGGGGGGGGGGGGTCAGAGCTTCCAATATTATGTTTTCAGTCTGTTGTTGATATGCTTTTTATGATGTTATTTTATGTGCATGCCCCCTGAAGCATGAAAGAAATGGACCATCAGAACTCTGCAGGTATAAAGTTTGATTGTCTGTTGCACTTTGGAACATGTGGTGAGTTTACTCTTTGTGCACTGTGCCATGCTACAAAAGGACAATTCAGAAAATGTCTGCAATTTAAAATAAGGTGCAACAAACGGTGCCTTGTGTACATGATTGGGACAATAGATTGAGAAATTGCTCACCTTGGACTAAACATCTTAGAATCTCTGAAAGTTAGCCATGCTGGCTGAGACTGATGGGAATTGGGATCCAAAACATCTGGAATGGGAATTGGGATCCAAAACATCTGGAATGCTCTAGCTTATAGAAGTCTGATGAAATATTTACTATATTTTTTGAATTGTACTTTGTTAATTTTATTTAATTGTTGGGATGATTTTTCACTTTGTTGTGATTTATATCTTTATTTGTAAACTGTCCTTGTTTTGATTTTATCCAAAGCTGACATACAATGTCCAGACAAATATAAATATATTGTGAACCATATAGACAAGAATGCATATCAATGAGCTTAGTTTCTATTTTGAATACAAAAAAGGGAACACAAAAGATTGCAGTTACTAAAGGACCATTGCACCAAACTCCTATGCAAGTAAAGTCATGCTCAAAGTTCTGCAGCAAAGACTCCTACCATATATGGAGGGACACACACCAGAAGTACAAGCTGGTTTTAGGAAAGGAAGAGCCACTAGGGATCACATTGAAAACTTACAATGGATAATAGAGGGCACCAGGAAATTCCAAAGGAAAATCTGCATGTGTCTTATTGACTACAACAAAACCTTTGACTGTATAGATCATAAAAGCTATAGAATGCTCTCAAAGTAATGGGAGTAGTGCTACATTTGTCCTGATATGCAACCTATACTCAGGACAAGATACTGCTATCAGAACTGAGTATGAAGAAACAGAATGGTCCCCAATCTGCAAAGGGGTCAGGCAAGACTTCATAATATCACTCTGTCTAGTCAACCTGTACGCAGAAAACATTGTACACAGAGCAGGGTTAGACTCAGAGGCAGGAGTGAAGATCAAAGGAAGGAACATTACCAACCTAAGATATGAAGATGATGCAATACTACTAGCAGAAACCAATAAAGACTTAGGTCAAGGAGAAAAGTGCTAAGGTAGGCTTGATGTTGAACACTGAGGAAACAAAAATAATGACCATGGAAGATCTACAAGAATTCATCCTAAATAATGAGAAAATTGATATAGTGAAGGAGTTCCCATATTTTGACTCAAACATAGAGCAGGATGGTGACTGTAATAAAGTAATCAGAAGAAGACTAAGAACTGGACACGATCCTAAAGTATAAAGATATAACTCTGAACAATAAAGTGAGGATTGTCCAAGCTACTGCATTCCCATCACCATGTATGGGAGTGAGAGCTGGACAGGAGAGAAAGCCTAGAGAAAGAAAATCAACTTATCTGAGAGGCTGGAGAAGAGTGCTGAGGACATCATGGATGGCCAAAAAGACAAAAAAATGGGTTCTACAACGGATCAAGCCCACTGTCCCTGGAAGTTAGGATGGCCTTGTCATGAGAAGGCATGAATCACTGGAAAAGTCAGGATGACCAGGGGCATCACTGGGAAACTGCAACATGTGACACCCTAAGGGTGGGTAACACTGTGGTGTGTTTAGAATTCTCTGCTACAGAGCTGCAGTGCTTCCTCCATCTGCATATCCCAGGATTTCATGAGATATAGCTATGAGAGTTAATATGGAATCAAGGTGCTATAATTCTATAACATGAAAAGTCCCCTCAAGTCTCCATCAACATGAGGTGGATGAAGATACAGGGCAGTGAAAATATTTAAACAAACAAACAAATAAACAAACAATCATAATTCTGCTCCATTGATTCTAATTTTCTTTAAATTTGATTTCTAGTTTGTGCTATCATTAATATCTGAAATGGGAACTAAAGAATGTAGAATTAATAACTAATCTACTTCCCTTCCTTAACTCTTTTCTTCCTTCTCTTCTATTTGATTTATAGCTCACCTTTCTTCCAGTGTGCAACTGAAAGCCAGCATAAGTGTTCTTCCTTGCCTCACACCATTCACAGTTTTCAGCTCCATACCAGGAGTATTACATGAGTACAGCAAATGTGCTGTCATAGCGTTCTGCAGGTATTGCCATACAGTTGCACTAGCATAGAGTAACTATAGGATTGTACCCTAAACCATTCTTTTTTATATGCTATAATCTGTTCTCAAATTAACTGTAATATACTGGCATGTAATCTTTGCCTTTGAGTACAACACAATGGATTCCCCTGTTGAAGAATATTCTAAAATATTCTTCACAGTATTCAATTGGATTCTTCAAAGTGTTAAACCTTTTTTGCAGACATCTTCACTGTTTCATTTAAAAAGTCTTTTACTTTATTTTCCACATTACAATATTTTTGCGTGTTTAATAGTCACAGTTTCTAGCCACCTGTCTAATATATATCTTTCTAAAACATAATATATAATATATCTTTCTAAAACATCTATGTCTTTTCTTGTCATCACCATTAGGGAAAGGAAGAATTTTAAACAGCATTTTTTGAATTGTATTTGTAACTGCTACTAAGTGGACAAAGCTGCTTTGTCATTTCAGAATGGATGGAGCTCTTATGGAATTTAAAGAGGATGAAAATAAGTGGGTGGCTCAATGTCTTTGAAAATCTTTGGGCTTTTTCTTAAAGCCACACATTAATAACAGGAAAGCTAAGAGGGACTTCTTGAGAAATCTAATCCATTAAATACATCATGTGTGAGTTCTCCCCCCCCCTTTTTTTTTTTAATATTTTGTGGGTGGTATTTTCTAAAGGATTTAGAATCTTTGGGTGATTTCCTTTTTTATATAGTTGAATCCAGAGACAATTGCCTGTACACACACACACACACACACACACCAAGAAAAGAAAAGAAAGATCTTGAAAGCTTTCCAATCTACTTGCAAACTAATTAGAATTCTTCACTGCATACAACTCAAAGTGCCAGAGAATTCTTTGATTATGTAAAGTCGAAGGCTTTCATGGCCAGCATCCATAGTTTTTTGTGGTTTTTTGGGGCTATGTGGCCATGTTCCAGAAAAGTTTCTTCCTGATGTTTCGCCAGCATCTGTGGCTGGCATCTTCAGAGACTGTTTGCTTGGGAAGGACTTGGGTATATATAATGTGTGACCTGGAAAGGCAGGAGTGAATTTGCATGTATATTGTTTTTGTTGCTAATGGCAGACCTCAGGGTGGGAGGGTCTGCAAAAGAGGATTAGTGCCTGCTTGACAGTGCTCATTGTCTGCTGGGAGATTTCTCATTTGCATTTGTTGAGTCTTTGTCTTGCTATCTTTCAGGACTGGTAGCCAAACCTTGTTTACTTTAAGGGTTTCCTCTTTCCTGTTGAAATTGTCCAGGTGTTTGTGGATTTCAATGGCTTCCCTGTGCATCCTGACATGGTAGTGGTTGGCATGGTCCAGAACTTCAGTGTTTTCAATCAGTATTAATTCTGGGGGCTACATTCAGCACACTGGGGCTGTAGTGGACATATATAGCATCTGTATGACTGTGTCCTCATTTAGTCTTTCAGACTGAATTCTTTCACCTTCTATTTTGTCTGCTGTTTGGTGTTTTCTACAAGTTAGTAACTTTGTGAATCTATTGGAATCTATTCTGTGTACTTTATTTTCCCCTCTCCTCTCCCTTCCCTTCTTTCATTACAGAAGTCAGTAGGCAGTTGTATTGAGGCCTTTAAACGTCAGCAGCTGGAGAAGAAGAACCTGTGTCCCCTGAGGAATAGATTATCATCACTGTCAACCTTGATAACATTGCTTTCCTGATTTTGAAGTCTTGGTACCCTGCTTTATTCTCCAACATGCAGTGATGTCAGATGTTCAGAGCTGACAACTGATGACAATCTTTTTAATACTGTGCTTCTCATGGACAGAGAATATTTGGCTCTTCTACATCTGGCCAGTTTTGTTGAATAGTTTTTCACATTTTGAATGCAGTTAGATTACAAATATGGCTTTACTTTTTATTTGTTTGTTTTTTAAGGTTTATATCTGCCCTTCTTTTTCAAAGCCACATTTGCCACACTTTAATCACAAATTGTCCTCCATCTCCAATCTTCTCAACGATACTCAAGACAACTAAGAAAAAAAAAAACAGAATCCTGTTGAGCAATTACAAAAATGTCACCTATAGTTACACATTTGTACTGTAGCTGTTATGTATTGATGATCTCTTCATAATCCTGTAACACAGAGGTGGCAAATACTTTAGGGGCTATGTAGGGATCGTAAAAATCCTCCAAACCCCTTACTGATAAACAGCTACTGGGACAAATGAGGATCTGTTCCCCTTTTGATTGAGAAATAGCCCCCTAAGAATTATGTTCAAGATAATGAAACAGAACATGCATGGAGAGTGGCGCAAGGCCATGTTTTCTGATCCCATTCTAATCTCACATTGTCCTACAGTTTCACTACTGATTTCCAGAAATTTGGGGGTTTTAACATTGCAGTCGAATTCACAGCATTTTAAATATACAGTTTAAAAATATACTTTAATTCAATTTAAATAGTTGAGTTCAAGACAAATATACAGATTTGAAAAAATCATTTGCTAGAAGTGCTAAAAGGAGGCCTGAAAAGCTCTAGAGTAATGAATTGTTTTGTTACCCTCTAGCTAGTTGCCAAATAAAAGGTTTGTACTTGTACGCTTTAGAGGAGTACTATCTGATTCACTGACGGTTTCAAGTTGATTATTAAGTCATGCACATTCCATATTCTGGCGGGAATTAATTCCATGTCAGTCTGCACAAAATTATGGCTTTGGTTTGAGGGTGAAACAGACAGGATGGATCGGGGCCACAGTGAGCACATGTCATGGCCCCAACCTGCCTTGAAGCCTCCAGAAAAACAATCAACAAAGATCCATTCCTTCTTTGCCTGGGGAAAAGGCGGCTTCTGCCACCCCGCTGTGATAGGCATTGATCTACACCTTTTTAATATATCTAAATTATAATCTCTGGCCTGCATCTTGATATCAAAAGTGCATCTTGACCTGAGCAGCTATATGGCCCTAGCATGTGATCCGAAAAGAACAGGTTCCCACTGAAACAAGGGAAGCCATGGGTTTTGATATGTAAACGAATTTCCTTTCCCAGCTTTGATGAGATCATGCAAGGAGCTGCTAAGTGCTATCAGGAAAGATGCTATCAAATGTCTTAAGGAAGTGTCTCTCTTTGTGATTGAGGGGAAACCATTTGAATCAAAGGAATGGCATCTGCATAGCCATTTGGGTCCCTACTCTAGCAGAAACATTTGGGTTAGATCAAAACATTTGGTTAAGATGTGAAATACACTTCAAACAGTTTCCTTTGCTTACCCTTTGTCTAGAGACCCTGTTAAACCCTTAAAAAGGTCTCCTAAATTTAGGGAGGGCGGCCAGCCATTCACTGCGGCCAGCCACTCGCTGGGACCAGCCACTCGCTGCTGCCAGCCACTCGCTGGGGCCAGCCATTCACTGCTGGTAGCCTCTCTCTGCTGCTGGCAGCCAACAGCTATGTCAGTTTAAAGTCAGTCTTTCTCTCTGACTTGTCTGCTAAACCAGACCTGCAAACTCACACAAAAATTGGACACACCAAGATAGGACTTTTACACCAGGTGAGTATTTCCATTAGAATGCCTAATATCTATCCCACATTTACTATGTTATTTCCTGAGTCTTGTATGAATGAGTGTATGTGCCTGTATGTTTGAATCCTTGTTTCCAATAAAAGAGACATTGATTGTACTTAGAGCTTCTGCCTCATTTCTGGATTTCTAGTTCCTGGTATACAGATTGAAGGGGCGATCCCATCTGAGGTATAGTAACAGGCCTCCTCTCGTGACCTTGAGCTAATTAAATTCCCCATTGATAATTTGGTCACTGTTCACTGTTACAGCTGCGGACCCGTGGTGGCTTCAAGCCACTCTGGCAGCAAGTGGTATATAAACACCATGCCACCTGAGTACTTTGAAGCTGCCATCTGAATTCCAGGCAGCTTCAGGGCAATGTGGGAGCATGCGGTCTATAAATGCTCCCAAGCCACCCAGATGGCGGCTTTAAAGGGCCGTCTGTTCCAGCTCTTGGTTTATGCTGCTGGTTTCATGGTCAAGATCTGAAAGTGCCTGTTCTTCCATAGAGGGCTCCAATATCATCTAAACCTCATATGGAAGCAGTGTTCCACTTGAAACATCTGATACAGCTATCTGATGGACAGGAAACAGGAAGATGATAGGAAAAAATTATCAAGGTTTAATAAGTAATTCTTCCACTTATGAATAGGGTAGTTCAAAGAGTTAATTATTAGTACTTCATCCCCAAAAAAAACTATAATCAAATAATAACAAAGGGGATGAGGCTTCCTTCAATCTGAAAAAAACATTCAAAATTGTAAGTATGCTCCTTTAAGAAAAACAGAGTAGAGCAAATGGAATAGATGGTTTCTTCTTGAGGCATAATCATTTATCACTCCCTATAGCATCAGTTTATCCATCAATACAATATAACATTGCAAGGTCAGTTGACTATGGTTCTGAGTAACAGTGACTGAACAGACTGATGGGAGTGTTCATCTTTCTCCAGCTAACCTTATCTCCATTCTCAGATTTACTTCAATCAAGTAACAGTCCCATTATTGAAAATTCAAATAAATTAACAGTCACAGTTTGTTACTTCTTGGCAAGAAGCATTGACTGTCTAATTCAAGACAAGTCTGAAATATTCTCCCTCTCTATGCTTTCCAGACTTGGAGTAGAGGTCAACAGAAAAAACAATGAGAAAATGATAACTAGTTGCTTTTACACTGAAGAATACATTTTTTTTGTAACAAATTTATTTTAAGACATCTTACATTGCTTATTGGGACACAGGAAAATGTCAGAATAGATTCTTTCTTTAATAGCATAACATAAAACTATCCTTTTGTTTCATATCAAATTGTGAGAATGCAAGTTTCTAAATGGAAATTTCTTAATAGAAATGCAAACCTGACAAATTTCTCTCCCATCTCTAGTATTTAGTAATCAAGCAAACTTTGATGATAAATTTCACAGAATGAAGCTGAAAATCTACATATGAAGCTAGAAAATTTGTATGAGGGGGAAATTTATTCACTCAAAGGTACCTGCAGTTCAAACATAAGAAGTATCATTAATAAAGGAGCAAGAACTAAAGTGACACCCACAGAAACTTAATTTGATGTTATTTGCCATTTGAAATACTGCGTGCAATGACCTTCTATTCAGAATTTAGTACTCACTTGAGTTTAGCTTACCATAGATGTTACTGGGAAAATACAACCCTTTATTCTAAATAATCAGTGGCAATTGTAGGCTGTGTTATATCTTTGACATTCTTCTTAGTGTTCCATCAGCTGGGATGGAAATTGGTATGAGGCAGCTATAGCCAAATTGCTATGCAATAAATGGGCTGCAAATACATAAGAAAGGGCTTTAATACCAAGTTTTTGATGCGTGCAAATGCCAAATCAAATGGTGAAAATGCTATTTTCATGGAAGCTTAGACTAGCTGTTATGTCCACCAAGCAAAGTATTATGAAAGCTAGTAATCTGTGTCTATGCTCTCTTTTAAAAGGCTGGACATGGCAAGAAGTGATGTTGACTGTTTAAATAAACTTACTTGTATGAGATTACATTTGGTTGGTATCACATTAAAATCTGGTATTGGTTCTTATGCATGCATCATGATCATGCCACTGTGGAATACAACCAGATTATGGCTTTTTGGATTACTGACATAGGATGCAAAGGTATCAACAATTTGATGTAAAATGAAATATGATACTGGTTGTATATTTCAACCTCATACTGTTAACTTTACCTAAAGTACTCTTTTAAATCAAATCTGGGACAATGGGTGAAGCAATTTCAATGTAAAATGCTAATGTATATCAGTTTACTCAAATGGTAGGCCTGGTTTCTCTTCTTTTGCATGTTTTATTTAATGGTAGCATACAAAAACATAATATTTGGAGACATACTAATCAACCACAACAACAATAGATCTGATGGATTTAATTAAATAGGTCATGCCAAGAATTCATTGTAAAAATATATTTCAACAGATTCTCATAGGACTGATTTCTAACAATCCATAGCATTCTTTCATTTTCAGGTATGCCAATAATAGGTTTCTACTAAATCGTCTTGCTACTGCAACTTATATATGCTCATGGCATCAGCATATTCCCAGAGGAATATTGTAGAGTTCATGAAAAACAGTATAACTGTATTGGTGAGGATTTGGCTTCATAATCTTTGTCATCTTGCCCTGGAATGTTTTGCTGATCCTGTAATAATAAAACCTTTGTGTTCATCTTTGTTTGTATATTTTTGCACACCTTCACCTGTTTGTTTATTATTATTATGCTTTATTTATGTAGTGCTGTAGATTTGCACAGCGCTGTACATACAAACAATAAAATAGATACAAGTAAACCTGCCCATGGTGTACAATCTAAGAAATAGTTGCATAATACATATAAACAATACATAACAATACAGGAAAGGGTTCAATAAAACAGGCAACAAATTAAAAACATCAAATAGCAAATAATAGTGACGCAAGGCCTGGGAACACTTCTCTGAACAGGATGGTCTTCAACTCAGTTTTTAACCTGGTTAAAGAAGTGATGACCTGTGTTCATGGGGGAGGGAGATCCCAGGAGTGAGGGGCAGCAAGTGAAAAGGGATGAATCTGGGATGGGCCAGAGAAAATCCTGGGCTGAGACAGCAGACCTTGACCACCAGAATGGAGGGCCCATGGAGGGCTTTAAACATCAACAACAGCTTATACTGAATATGGAAAGAAGGGGAACCAGTGAAGGGATGACAGCAAAGGAGAGATATGGTCGGAGTGGTGGGAGGATGTAATAATGTGTGGAGCTAAATGCTGGAGAGAAATTAAAGGGCGGAGGTGAGAAAGAGGAAGCCCAGCCAAAAGGATGTTGCATAAAGCAAGTAGAGGCAGAGAGATATGGTCTGATTTTGGCAATACTGCATATAAAAAAAGAACCTACATGCCTTAGCTGTGGTCTGGATCCGGGGGATACATGACAGATAATAATCAAAAATAAAACCAAGACTACAAGCATCCTGGACTGGTCGAATAGAAATGTCATCAACAGAAACAGAAAAGGAGTGTTGAAGAGTAGACTTAGGTGGAAAAACAAGACGCTCCATTTTGGACATATTGAGCTTCAAGCATCAATGCCTCATCCACTGAGAGACAGCTGTAAGACAAGATGAAACTTGCTGTTCAAGACCCGGAGAAAGGTCGTGGTGGAAAGATATAGTTGACTGTCATTGGTGTACAAATGATAGGAAAAGCCAAAAGAACTAATGTTTCTTCACCCTAGGTCCAAAACTATGAAATGTAGACCCCCAAGATTGGGTGCGCATTCTAAAGGGACCTTAGAATACAGTATGTGCATCACAGTGTAATTTTGCTTGACAAAGAGAGTAATCATTTTGAAATAATTACTTAATCTGTACCACATTATTTCACTAGGTAAGATTGAGGTGGGTTATAGACCGCCGAAAAGCGGCGGTCTGGCTCCGCCGCCACTTACAGCGTCCAGGAGATGCAGCCTTTAAACGGCACGACTCCCGGATGCTGCAGAGAAGGAGCGCGGAAATTGAGCTTCTTCTCGGGCCCCGGAAGAGGCGCCGCAAGTGCCAAAGGGTGCACTCGCAGCGTCACTTCCGGTGCACCACGTGTGGACGCAGAGCATCCGTTACGTCAATATGATGGCCCCCATGTGGAAGGGGCGCTGCCATATTGTACGTATTCCATACGTACTAGGGTTAGGGGGGTGCGGAAGCACCGCCCCTTCCTAACCCTAATACGTATGGAATACGTACTTTTTGGCGGTGTGTAACCCGCCTGAGTCACTAAGGGGAAAAACAGACAGCCCCTTTGCGGTGGCTTCCCAGCAGCTTGGGGTGTGTAGTTTAGACAACGCATGTGCCCAAGCTGGCAGGAAGCTGCTGTGAAGCCACCTGTCTGACTACATGGTGGGCATATTTGTGGCATTCCTGCAGCCTGGCATTTATACACCGCACGCTACAGGATCACTGCAAAGCTGTGGCAGCAACAGAAAAGTTCACTTTTTGCTGGCTCAAAAAGGAGCGGCTTTTTGCCACTTCTTTTTGGGCTGGCAAAATCTGGATCAAGACCATGGTGTGTGGTTGCTGTAGCCCAGATCCGGTGATCAAAGTGGAGGCATCAAGCACCCCTTCAGGGCCCTTTGTTTCAGCCCTAAGTTACTTGCTGGCAGACATCAGGGTCCTCAGAAGCAGGCAAACTCATTTAAAGTAAATGGTATTCTGAAACATAGTTCCCCCACCCCATCACTCTGTAGAAGATTGAATGTCCATTATTTATTTATTTATTTATTTATTTATTTAGCACCATCAGTGTACCTGATGCTTTACATGAAAATTTACAACTGTCAATTTGACATTTCTTGCTCCCAGGATTACAGTCTAAAAAGACAAAAGAAAGGGAGATAGCAATAAGGGAAGGGATTAAGCCTAGCAGATGCTGACTGCTGTTCTCTCTCTCTCTCTCTCTCTCTCAGAAGCCACAGCAGTGGCAGTTAGGGTGGAGAGATGACCTTTCATCAGTTGCTGAGCCTAGACATGATGGCATTGTGCCTGCCTGTTCTTCTCTCACTCTGAGGGCAGAGCAGTGGCATTGGGGATGAAGGGAGGGCCTTTCCTCAGCTGCTGGGTCTAGACCAAAGGAGATGTCTGTGCTTTTGTGGAATTTGCCATTTTGTTCACCTGAGCTTCCAAGTGTGCAAAGACTACTCTTATTCAGTAGCTAGGTCAACATCTGTGTTCCTTTTAGGATTCCCTAAACATAGGAGTAACAGGGAATTATTGCAGGTGAATAGATTGTAGTTTTGTAAGTTATAGTCCATTTTATTACAGTAATCTATTCAGTATATACAGTTGTCCATTCTTCTAGAAAAGTATAAATCCAAAATATACATATTATTTATGCTCATTCCTAAATAATCTGTAAAGGTACTATACACCTCTACAGGTATTTGATGAGGAACCACATCTCTAAAAAGGCATCAGTTATACATTCTTAACAGGTATCTCTGTTAATCTGTCAATTAACTCATGTTATTATCAGTAGAGGAAATTATTCAACTTTAAACAGGAATCTGTGGAAGCAACCACACAAGCACCTTGGCGCATCTAATAATCTAACTGTAACCAGCATCACTGAGTACAGTAGTTAAGTAAGAAACAGGATAGTAGGCTTCTGTTATATACAGCCATATCTGCAACATCGGAAGTAGAAGTTCCTTCTGTTTGCTTATTTTTTTCACTGACCATTCATTATCACCTAATTAGAGACAGGTTTCACTGGTCTTTTGTACAAGGCCACTATTCATCCAATCACAAAATACTTCTACTAGTGTTACAGACTGAACACTCTATTGAAGGACATTTTGCAAATGTTAAGCCCAAAGCTTGAATAGTAAAAGTATAAGAATGTCTGTTTAAAATATAAAGGGGGAAGACTTTTCTGTTAGACAACATGATATTAGGAGTGCAGGCACAGCAAGTTCTAGGCATGAAGCCAACCAAATTAAAAATAGTGATATGGGAAAATAGCCTTAGAGAAAAAATAAATGAATGGCCTGCATATAAGAAAACAGAAAATGTACTGCATTGGTATGAGAGGGTTACCATACTGATTTCTGATAAAATCACCTGCAAGTGATGATGGCAGCCGGCCAGGTAACAGAGCCTCAGAAGTAATTAGTCACTGATAAAAGGCTAGTAAGATCTCATCTCTGACTGGATGGTAGAATCTTTGTTTACATTATTGGGGATTAGCGAGATCTGCCTCTGATTGTGCAGATAGAGGCCAAAAATACTATAAAGCCAGCTCTTGAGAGACAAACGTCAGGCTGAAGTGAGTCAGTTTCCAATGTGGACATAGCAGTTTAGAACACCTCTGATGTTCATAATGCTGTTCCTCGCTGATAAACACCAAGACAGTGCCAGTGAGAGAGAAGAACAGAGAATCTTTGCTCTCAGATAAGCAACAACAACAAAATTCTTAGCTGAATAGATAAATGACCATTATAATTACAGTAGATGCTGCAATGGATTGTAGTGCCAATAAAGGATGATTATCTTCAATAGATGCCTGTTATAGAAATACAGTTGGCCGATGTATTGTGTGTAGGATTCTTTCTTTCTAGGACTCTTCGTGTAATACAATTTTCATGTTGTATCAGGAATAGCCACCAAAAGCTGCCAAAAGAAACCTGACAATTATTGTACCTTGGCTGCAGGGGAGGGAATCTAGCACATGAATGAGCCACTACAACTGCAGCATCTGCTGCAGGCAGCCTGAGAGGTGGTGGGGGAACTGGTGGACAAGTAAAAGGTTGGAGAGGCAGAAAAGCAGGGCCAGCCACCACTGCATGCTCCTCCTAGTCTATGTTGCAAGCTCCCTCTAGCACCACTCCCACTAGGATGGTCTGGTGAGCCATCTATGGGGCCATCAGCCTTTCTTACCTCCCTGTTAGTGACCATACAGAAGGGAGGGTCGGATGAGGAAGAAGATGGGTTGGTGAGAAGAATGAATGGCCCAGTCAGCTCCAGAGGGAGACCGAGGAGGAGAATAACTGCCATTACTGCTGCCGTCCCCTACCCTAAGACCACAACCACTGCTCCAGAAGAAGGTCAGCTTCTATGGCTTCAACCTATTTGCATATCTATGGTGTTTAATAAAATAGGCTAAAATTACTAGAAAGCCTACTCATCCACCTATGCAAATGTCCTAAGAGTCCGATAATTAAGAGTGCTTTATGCTAACTGTTTTTGGTACAATACCATTGATCATGAGTTGGAGCCAAGATGACAGATTGTGACAAATAGGACCTCCAGATACAGATTAGCTGATAAATGGCAAAAAAAACCCTTCAATACCTCAGTCGAATGAAAACTTGTGGGAAACCACACCAATTTCACTAGACTTTCACCAGGCTACCCATCCCATAAGGCTTTTATTGGTGTCTGTTTACTATCTGTCATTGCACATGACTCAGTATTGTTGATTATTTACACATGTTTGGAGTCTGCTTTTTTCCTACACAACATTCACCTCTTTTACTAGACTTCTGTTAAGATCACCATTTATTTTTATTTTTTTCCAGCGGAACATTTCTGTTATCTTTGAGTTGGCATGGCTAAACATTCAGAACCAGATTGTAAACCTGTACTTGTAACACCTCATTGTCAGACACATATACACTTAACTGTTTATTCCAACACTTCAATTCTGCATTGCAATGTACAGTTAATTATTCATTTCAAAGACCTATATTTACAAAATATGCACAAAATATAGCACCCAGCCTTTACCACTCCTTGAGGTACACTTTGAGGTTTGGTCAAATGCTAGAGCAAGATAGGTCCTACAGGTGACTAATAAGTCTCGACTATCCTAATTCCAAGTATATGTGTACATGTGCATATATAAAAATGGATGAATAAAGCAGCTCAACAGAACTGTTGTCAGGCAGAACCTGGTTCCCAGAAAAAGACTGCCACATAAAAATAAGATGCAATAATATGATTGGAAACCCGCATTGGTATGAATTAGTATGAATAAGGAACCAGATGTTTCAGCTTCCACCTTCCTTGGGTATCTTCCACTGGAAGAGGATTGGCAATTATAGCATTCCCAGGATCTGAGCATGGACTTCAGAGAATATTGCTGGAGGGAAAAGAGATATTGTCCTTTAAATTAAGGTATTACATTTTTCTTCAAAGCATGGTCAGATCACAGAGTTTATCCACAGTAAATTTGATCAAACTGGAATTAAAATGTTTTGCAACAGATTGTTCAAACTTTTGGTAGTGATTGCTGATATAAAATTACTTTGCCCTTCGGGATCCAGTCTATTGAACTCAATGGTACTTAACAAGGAATGTCCTGGATTATAGAATTCAATATGTCTGTCTTTGTGCGTGAGAGCATGTGTGTAAGAACTGAATAGCATCTGTCAAATGTGGAAAGACTTCTCCACTCTTTTTTAAGACAACTGATCCTCAAATCCATTTTTTAAAAGCAAAAGCCATTTTCTTTCTAAGAAGGGAAGTACTCTGGAGAGATATAATTTCAAGGTGTTCCATTTCTATTATTGTATAGTATCACTACTAATAACACTTAGCATTTTCCAAGTGTTTTTGAGCACATAAAGCACATTTCATGCATTAGTTCAGTAATACATAATGGTTAGGCCTTTATATTTCTCTCTTACTATCACTCTTTTTTAGTTATTTTACCTTGATGTGAATGATTAGTGGTTTATTTAATCTTAATGTATGTTTATTATTGTGAAACGTTGAGCCTGTTCTATGATTATTTAAACCTTGAGTTGCAACAGTTATTAAATTATCTGGAAATGCTGTTTTTTTATTATGTATAATACCTTTTTTTAGTGTAGGCCCCCTTTGTGTATGGCTTTACCATGGGGAGCTGCATAGAAATAAAGAATATTATGATAACCTGACAATCAGTATAATTTTCCTCAAATAGAAACCCAAACTCTGAGGGCTTCTCATTCTTGGGAAGTCTTTATGTGTTAAGCATCTGCATTTCCTGCAGCTGATAAGGGCACAGGGGCTCTATGGGGGAAAAGATGATGAAAACAAGGGGTTATGGGACTGCATAAAATATCTAGTGTTGTATCCCTGAATTACATGTAAAGAAGCTAAGAAATCAAACCTTTTGTTTTCTATCTATAAAGCAATTTTGTAATGAATGCTGAGGGGAAAATTACTGGTATGTGTATGTGAATGTGCAGCAGTCACCTTGCATATGATCCACTATGTGAGCTGCATAATGAGCAACTTCTTTGCATTATTTGCACATGCAGCTTATGGATGTGGGGAACTAGAATATGGCAACCATGATAGACAGAAAAGGGACTCATAGTATCTGGTAAGTTCTGTAATGAAGTGGTGGAAAGTATGAATGGCAGTGGAGAAAAGAAACCAAAAAGGAGAGCCTGGAAGAAGGGGGGAAAGGAAATAGCACGGTATGGTGGTGGAAAAGGTGTTCTGTCATTAAGAGGGACCTCATATTTGTTATAGCTAATATATTGGAAGGCTGTAATTATATGGAATTATGTACTGGAGAATTAAAAGTGTAATAATATATCATGTATTAAGATGGACATGACTAATCACTGTTATGAGTGTAATAGAGAAATATAACTAAGAGCCTGAGCCACAGATGCGATTCATATTGTGCTCCAGATGACATGCAGGGGTAGCTGCATTCTCTAACTTAGCAAATTCAAACAAAAATCCATCAAATAATGAAAAATTTATTGCCCAACCAAAATGCACAATATACTTGTTGCAAGCTTTCAAAGCTCCATTGGCTTCTTCATGAGGCAAGTTGTTACAAAACCAAACAGGAGAAAAATTAGAGATGTTAGTAAGATGCCTGCATTGTGTTATTTCTGTCCTTAGTTGGTTGGCCCCTCCTCCTCTGGCCACATGGGAGATTTTCAAAGATGCTCCAGATGTGTTACACTGCAAGTCCCAGAAGTCCTATACAGCATAGAAAATGGTGAGGAATACTGGAAAGTGTAGCTCAGCCACATCTTGGAGGGTATATATTCTAACCCTTGGCTTAAAAGAATAGTTGCATACATAGTTTGGTAGTGACAGTGGATCTAGTAGAACTTCTGGGGATAGAAACAGTATGGAGATTTGAAGTAGGATTTCCATAGCTATAGATTAACACTGTGATTAAAATGTCTAATTTTAAAAAATGTAAGCTGCTCTGATAGCCTTTTGGCTGAAGAGCGGGATATAAATACTAAAATAAAGAAAGAAAGAAAGAAAGTGCTTAGGCTTGCCATAAGTCAGAAACGACTTGAAGGCACACCACCACCACCACCACAACAACAACATTTCAAGGGAAAGCATTTAGCCAGAGAAGTTATTGATGCAAACTACAATATCTCCTAATTTTTAATATATATATTTTAAAAATGTGATTGTTTAGCTTCAATATAAGTTAGAGAAATCTCAACAACTTCCCCTATATCTAGAAGGCACAATGCATGAAAAACATAAGGTAAAATTAGTCTCTAAATATTGTTTCGTTATGTGGATCTGTGAACCCCATTTCCTGGGAAATGAACTGAATCATCTAGAGTCAGCTCTACAGGCTAATGGTTACTCCAGCTCAGACATCAGAAGGGCTGCCAGACCCAGAAAAACCCTGAGGAGGGAAGACAAACAACCACCCAAAGGGAAGGTATTTTTATCATACATCAAAGGAGTTACAGACAGAACAGGGAAACTGGTGAGGAAACACAACCTCCAAATGGTCTACAAACTGGCCAAGAAAATCCAACAAATGCTGTGCTCAGCGAAGGACAGGAGAGACCCTCTCAAGGCCACAGGAATTTACTGCATACTGTGCAGCTGTGGACAAGTCTACATAGGGACCACCAAACGCAGTGTTCAAACACGAATCAATGAACATGAGGTACACTGCAGACTGGGTCAGGCAGAAAAATCAGCAATAGCAGAACACATTATGAACTATCCTGGGCATAATATGCTGTTTGATAACACTAACATTCTGGACCATGCCAACAACTATCAGGGCAGAATGTACAGGGAACTCAGTGAAATCCATAAACACCTGGACAATTTCAACAGGAAAGAAGAAATTCTTAAATTAAAGGTTGGCTACCAGTCTGGCAAAACACCAAAAACAGGACCCAGCAAATGCAAATGAAAACCACCTAGGGTGAGGATGATTCCCAGCAGACAATGGCTCATTAAGTAAATGGACACCCTGTAGGTCTTGCCTTTCAACAACAGAACAATATGCAGATTAACATGCAAATTGCTTTCTCTCAACCAACAGTATATATACCCCACTCTCTACCATTCCAGCATCCTCTGAAGATGCCAGCCACAGCTGCTGATGAAACATCAGGAATAAACTCCTGTAGAACACAGCCTCATAGCCCAAAAAAACCCACAAAAACTATGGATGCTGGCCATGAAAGCCTTTGACTTCACACTGGTTGGTTTGTTTATAACATCAAGCCTGTCAGACTGCTATCAAAGTAAATAGATGCTGAGGTTTTTTTTTAAAATTATTTTTTTCCTAAGTAATGCAGCCTTCTGAGCTGATTAAAGAACTTGTTTCATGTTATCTTCCTCCAATTGCATGTCGGAGATTAGCAAACACTAATTCAAATTACCTTATTATCAGGAACACAAATTACTGATAATTTCTTGATGAGGATTTTTCTGTCTTCATTTCACAGTGCTCATGAAGAAAAATATACATGCTAATGAAAGTCAAAGCCAAGCTCTTTATCAACAAAATTCAAGCTGCAAAATCAAGACACAAAAATTCATTAAGAGATGTATCTTCAGATCAAGTTCTCACTTACTTTAGATAAATATCAGAACATCCCCAGCTAAGGTCAATTAGAGAGCAAAGAGACTAGATTTTCACATTTTTACTGTCGCCCAAACTAGGAGTAATAGAACAAGTTGTCCTTTCAGAATTGTAATATGGACTCATTTGACTCATTTGATCCATACTTTCTAAACCAATGTGCAACTGTTCTTGACAAACTGGACAGTTTATCAGAATTTCATCAGGGAAAGGAGAAATTATCCCATTCTTTTTGAATTTTACAGAAAGTGTATAAATGAGATGAAAATAAACTTTTTGCTATAAAATTGAATGAAAATGATTGCCAAATGTGATTGGTCTTGGTCTTTATTTATTTATTTATTTATTTGCTTCATTTATATTATGCCTTTCTCACAAAGTGGGACACAAGGCAGCTTCCAAAAACAGCATATTAATTCCTTTTTTTTACAATAATTAAAAAAAACAATTACAAATCTGTACATTAAACACTATAGAATCATTTAAAAGCCATACAAAAGTTAAAAACAAATAAAGCACACAAATAAATAGAAACCTTCCCTCCTTAACCATTAAAAGCTTGCTTAAACAAAAATGTATTTGTCTCCCTGCAAAAGAGAAACAGGGAGGGAGCCAAGCCTAGCCTTCTGCAAAAGAGAGTTCCAGAGGGTTGATGTAGCAACCGGGAAGACTCTCTCTTGCGTCCTCACTAAGTGAGCCTGTGAGGCGGCTGGACCAAGGGAATGCTTTCCTCTAAAGATCTTAGCATTCTTGCAGGTTTGTATGTAGAGTTACAGTTTTTTCAGGTGGTCTGTACTGAAGCTGTATAGGGTTTTATAGGTCATGACTAGCACTTTGAATTGTGCCTGGAAACAAACTGGTAGCCAGTGAAGTTATTTCAACAAGGGAGTGATATGCTCCCTATAACAGTGAACATTCTGGCCATCACATTTTGAATGCACTGAAGTTTCTGACAAGTTTCCAATGGCAGCCCCAAGAAGAATGTGTTACTATAATCCAAACAGGATATAATCAAGGCGTGTGTCATCATAGCCAAATCTGACATCTGGAGAAATGGGTCCAGCTGGCACACTAAATGGAGCTTCTTTTTTGCTCCGCGCGGGAGCCGCACGGTTTGGCTGCTGCGGCTCCCGCGCGGAGCAAATGGCGCCGGCGGGAGACCGCCGCAAAGAGGAGGTCTGTATCCCGCCAATGTTTTACAAAGTCTTTTTATGCCCAACCCAGCCCATTCGTCCTTTTCTTGTCTATCTGGATTGTTTTTTCTTTTTCTTTTTCCTCCTCCTCCTCTTCTGCAACATTGGCATTTGGAGGGTGATAAAGGATAGCTGAAGAAAGTGTTGGGTCGCAGCAGCATACCTGCATAATGCAATAAAGTGTTACCTGAGAAAGTGTAAGAGTCTACTCTGGATGATCCTACTGTAGTTGTGTGTGCTTATGTACAACAAGCAAGGCAAAGGCTGCCTCCAGAATTACTTACTTGAAAACATAATTAGCCAGTCCTTGGCATGCTGAAAAATCACAAACCTGTATGTTTCACCACTAAAATGAAAATCAGAAGAAAGTGGAGACTGTTGAAAGAAAGAAAAATAATTTCAGAGTGCATTTTGAAAGAAGGTATCAAATAGTCTCTAGAAGCTTCAGAATGACTTTTTTATGTATGCAAGGCTTACCTGTCCTGACTGTTTCATTTCATATGGGCATAATGTTAGTTTTGAATAAAACGTTTGCTGAAACATGTTAAACTCATCCTCTGCTTTTGTGGTGTAGAAATCTATCCCTATTCCTTCCATGTTATTTCTACCACTAGTACCAAAGTTTCTGTTCAAGAAGTAAAGCCTAGGAATACATTTACTTTGTTAATGGAAGTGTACCTGTACAGTCTCTATATCAAAGTAAGAGTTATGGGAACAGTGCCATGGGGTTATCTTGTGAGCCACCTTGGGTCCCTTTCTGGGAGAAATGCAGCATAAAAATTAATTGATTAATTAATTAAAATAAACAAGAAACATGGTGACAGTAGAAAATGTGTGGAGGAGCCTAAAAGTGAGACAATTTGAAGGTCCCATCAGTGATTGTTTTAAAAAAAATATTGTGCAATGGACAGTCTGAATCCACTAGGACAGGTTGATTTCCACATAAAGTCCCTGATGTAGATGTGGAAACAGTAGAAACAAGAATTCAGTCAATAAACAGAGCCAATTGACAAACCAATAAAGAGAAGAAAATGAAGATAAAACTGTGGGGGATGGCCATCTGTTTACTTAAGTCTCTTAAATGTTTCCATACCAAAATGGCTCATTGAAAAAAAAATATAATTTCACATTTTTGTAACATAGTGGCCACCACTTACCTCAGGATTTAATGAATCAGTACAGATAGTCATTACAGCTGAGTTTCAAACTATGAAGACCCTTTTCAGTTGGGGATTCAGCACAGTGTGTTGGATGGTCTGGTTCATGTCATCATAGTAAACCACATGCCCATTATATATTTTAATCATACTTTGGATGCATTAGGACAGTTTGGTGAATTAATCCCTGAACATCTATTTTTAGAAAGAAAGAAAGAAAGAAAGAAAGAAAGAAGAGAGTCACCCTGGACTGGAGCATGTTCTGTGCACAAACACATTGATTTTCTCTTTCCTGACTGTAAATATTTTCCCCTCTACTCCCAATTTTCAGAGAAGCAGCATGGAAAGTTGCCTGACAGACAAACTCAAATATTTCTGATCCATTGGCCAGTGAACAACTCTAATGTTGTGTGTGTGTGTGTTTAGATGGAACAATATTATGAAAAATTACAGACTTCAGTTAAGTGCATTCATGGATAAGATCCTATTTATTCTGCATCCCTTTCTTCCCTAAATCATAGACCTGAACAGATGTTATGCTACAAATTTTAGGCTTGGAATATTGACATGAATTATGATCACACTAGGTCTATGGAAAGTTTGTGTTATCTTCCCTTCAGCACTGGCAAATAATGGATCAGCAAAAATAAAGTTGGAAACTCAACTTTGGAAAAAAAAAGTTCATTTTAATCAGTTTAAGGGATTCATTGAGCAATGAGGAAAGAGACTGTTTTATTTGCTCAGCAAGCAGGACTCTGGAGGCCTATCAAACTTTAATTTGTTTCTATTTATTTGATATTTGTGTTCTGCAGGGTCAGACTCCAGAGGGAAGCTTACATACTAAACATTAGTAACATGCAGGCATGCTCATAAAATCCCTATTTGTGTACAATAAATATGAAATTGCCTAACATATTAAATTAAAATGTGATTAGTTAAACCAGTTTGTGGGTTCTACTTATAAATAATCATCAAGCTACTATTCCTTAGAGGCCATCATGAATGTAGCACACAATGTTTAGTTTTTGAAGTCTGTGGTGAACAAAGACCAGAGTTCAGTATAATAGAGACTATGCTTTACACACTGACAGGCCCAGGTTCAATTCCAGGTACCTCCAGATTTTTTAATTATTATTATTTTAAAGCCAAAGAATAGGTGGCATGAAAGATCTCTGGCTGGTATTCAAGAGAATTGCTGCCAGTCAGAACATACTTGCCCGATACCCTCTTTAAAGGCAGCTTGTATTTCTATTAAAATTTTGGAACATGCTTAATAAACTGTAGTCATAATTTCCCCCTAGTGAATCTGATGGTTGAAAGTTATAGAATATCACTGTCTTGTAGGCAAAAGGTCCCAGGTTCAATTTATAACATTAGATGTAGGACTGAAATTCTGGGGAACTGCTATGAGCAAGTGAGCCTATAGATTGATTCAGTATATCATTGTTTCCTGTGTTTGTTAAGATCCAACTAACCAGGTGTCTTTAGTGGAGCCATCACAAAAATATCATGATTTATTGTATTATCCCTTTCCCAGTAGATGTCTCCTATGTATTGGCTTTGATTTACGGTGGCCTTGTAAATGAGATACCTCCGGGAACAATGGTAATCAATAAACCTTCTATGGTCTTGCAAACCCAAGACTGTGGTTTACCTTATTGAGCAAATTCAATCATAAGGTGGTCTTCCTTTTTTCCTACTGCCTTTCACTTTTACCAGCATTATCATCTTTTCCAGTGAGCCATGTCCTCTCATGATATATCTAAAGTTGGATAGCCTCAGATTAATCATCTTGGTTTTTAGTGAGGGTTCCGGGTTGATATGCTCTTGGACCCATTTATTTATCTTTTTGGAAGTCTGTCTGTAGAACTCCCCTACAGTCTTCTTTCTTTCTTTCTTTCTTTCTTTCTTTCTTTCTCTCCCTCTCTCTTTACTGTCCCACTTTTTACAACCATATGTATCTGAAAATACGCTCCCAATTGATTGGTGAAAACTGATATGTGTATAATAGGACATTGAATTTGTATCTGAAATTGTTTTTAACAATTATTAATAACTGTATTTTGCAATTATTATTTTATCAAGTTATTTTGTATACTAGTCAACGAACAAATAAATCTTACTACTATTACTAAAAAAAAGATATGAATGGTTCTGACTTTGGTATTTAAACATTAAACTTTAGACATTACATTTGAAGATTGCATCTAATTTCTTTATAGAAACCCTTCCTACTGGAAGATTTTATCATTCTCTTTCCCCCTCCTTAGATAAGTAGGGAATTCCTGCATGCAATCTCCACCCCTTTCATTCAAACTAAAACATGTGACTTAGGTCATGCCCCTTTGGGACTAACTGACATTATCTAAAAGATTTTCAGTTGAGCTGTTATGTTTCAATCTTCCTGCTCTCTCCATTTTATTTGGAAAGATGGTGAAATAAAGTTTTCTTTTACCTGAACTATTTACTAGCTTGATTAGGATATAACTTCTATGTAAATAGAGATTAAAGCCCTTAGTAAACTTTTGTTTTGAACTACAAGCTACTTGCGTTATTTTTGAGTCAGCCTCAGTTCTGAAACAGATAGTTCTGAAAAAGATAGTCAAAAAGAGATGGCTGCCCAGTGGACTGGGGGCATGGCATTCAGACAGCAGCATGCCCCCAGTCCTCCAGAAAGCTGGATGCCCAACCGCATGTGTGGTAGATAACATGGCATTTTGGCAGTGCTGCATTTACACATGCTGCACCAAAGACATGCTGAAAAAACAATGCTGCCACTACAGCAAAGGTGCCTTTTCCCCGGTGCAAAAAAGAATGGCTTTCTGCTACTTCTTTTTGGATCAGGAAAAGGCCAGGCTGGGGTTGTGGCGTGTAGTTGCTGCAGCCCCAAACCAGTGAGCAAAGGGGCGGCCAGAAGCCACTCTTTCAGGGTGGTGTGTTTTGCCTCATAGTTAGTCAAAAGCACATTTCTGCTACTTGTTGTGTCAAAACCAGACTCTAACACAGGGGTAGGCAACCTTTTTGAGCCAGGGGCCGGGTTGCTGTCCCTCAGACAACTGGGGGGCCGAAGCCAAAAAATAAATAAATATTTTTTTAAAAAATTAAATAAATAAATAAACCGGGGCAAATGTGGGACAAAAATTTCAAATGGAGGACACTTTTTTAAAAATGGAGGACACACTAAAAATTTGCTGATTTTTTTAAAAAAAGTTAATATAAATGCATGTTTCGGAGGCTTCTATAGACAGTTGCCCCCCTTGCCCGCCTCCTCCTGATAGGCCAAAGGCCCCACACCCTCACACGAGAGGCCAAAGGCTCCGGCGGCAATTGGTGGCAAGACCGAGTGGGGCCAGTCCCAAAGCCTTGCCGGGCCACATCCGGCCCACGGGCCGCACGTTGCCTACCCCTGCTCTAACAGGTTTGGCTGTGATACTTTGATATTTAAATATTTTTGTTTCCTTAAAAAGGCTGAAAACTTAAGAAACTTAAATTACTTCCAAAACATAGTCTTTTTCAGAACCTTTTTACTACAGTCTTCATAACAGGGCCAAAATGCAGAAAATCTTTTTCAATGTCCTCATCATCTACTTTTAAATTGTGTACAATATTGTGCCTGTGAGGCAAAAGACTATGCTACTGGTAGACTCCCAAGTCAGATGGGCCTTTGCTGGGAAGTCAGACTAAATGTGTGAAACATCTCTTCATAAAATAGCTTTATTAGCAGAAAAGAACAGATAATCCCAATAGATGGATCATATTCTCAGTTTCTGGGTCTGTATAATAATAATAATAATAATAATAATAATAATAATAAGTTTTATTTATATACCACCCAATCACTGGGAATCCGAGCGGTTTACAACAGAGGGGATAATAGACGGTTCCCTGCCCTCAGGTTTACAATCTAAAAGACACGACACAAAAGGAGAAGGGAATGGTGAGGGGGGGAGGGAATCAGATCCAGTATTCTTCTCTCCCTCTGAGGCCTGGAGCAAAGCAGATGGACCAGAGGGAGGTCTCTTCTTCTTCAGGCTAGCCCTGATGAAGCTGGGCCCAGCCTATTCTCTCCCTCACAGGCTGAAGGATGACAATTATGGAGAGGGGCCTCTTTCTTCAGGCTAGCCCCTGATGACGCTGGGCCAGCCTACTCACTCCCTCAGAAGCCAAAAGATGACAATTAGGGAGGGAGGGATGATCAACAACAATAGTTTCTTACAGTTCTTACTCTCGGGCTGCATCTACACTGCAGACTTAATGCAGTTTCTGATCACTTTAACTGTCATGGCTCAATGCTGTGGAAATCTGAGATCTCCAGTTTTATGAGATATTTAACTTTCTCTGATAGAGAGCTCTGGTGCCACAGCAAACTACAAATCCCAGAATTCCATAAGCATAGAGCCATAGCAGTTAAAGCAGTGTCCAACTGCACTAAGTCTGAAATGTGGCTAAAGTCATAGATCCAGTTGTTAGCCACAATTACAGTAGATCCTCTGACTCATATGATGAATGTTAAGCTAACCCTTTTGTATATAACATTGATTCAATGGGTCTACTATACTTGGAACTAAAACTTGACTTTGGTTGGTACATTTGATATGCCTTTTCCATTCCTGTTAAAATGCAAAAGGAGTAGAGTTATCATTCACTGATAACATTTGCAATGTAAAAATGTAAAATAGGCACTCCAGGCATTTACTCCAGTCAGGCAGGACTAAGGGGCTAAACAGACTGGCATTATATGCCAGCGTGGGGGGCGTGGTGTATGTATGCTGGCTGCCCCCATGCCACCCCCACCCCTAGATGCATAGTGGGGGTCATCACAACACTCTGTTGGTGCAGAATTTAGACATGCTGCACCAAAGGAGCACCAAAAAGCCGCTGCCACCATGGCTGCAAGGGCGCTTTTTTGCCTGTACTAAAAGAAGTGACATTTTGCATTCCTTTTAGCACTTGTTGATCAGGGCCATGGCATGCAGTTGCCGTGGATCTCATCTTGCACTGAAAAGGGCAGCAGGATGTCTGTCAAATCCCTAAACTGGCAACTATCAGCCAGATGACGTTTTTCTCAGCCACCCCTTGACTGTGGAATGACCTGCTGGAGAAAATTCAACAGTTCAATGTGCTGTCTGAATTTAAAACAGCATTGAAGATCAGTCTCTTCCAGCAGACTTATCCAGTTGCTTTTTAAATGATGAATTTTAAATGATGAATTTTAAAAGTCGCTCTTTTTAATATGTGTATCTGTATGTGTATATACTATTTGTCATTTTAAATTAACGAGTATTTTAACTGATATCTTTTAACTGATCTTGTTTATCTGTTCATTGTTGTTGTTCCCCGCCTTGATCCATGGGGATTTGAAAAAGGAACTAATAATTGTACAAATCTTGCTCTTGATATAACAAGCTTGTTCTTTAATGTTCTATATTTTTTAAAAAAAACTATATTTTGAGTACATATTTTAACATGCTTCCATGGTTTGCCAATACATTTTATCATTGCTTAAATATATTGAGAGTTAAAGATCTTATGATAATGTAGTACATGGAATGAAATGAAAAATTAGAATTCCTGACAATTTTTAATGAGACATAAGTCCTGTTCATTTATGCTTCCCCTTAGAGCCTTGGTCACACTGGGTAACAAGGTCTGCTGGAGTATTCTGGCCCCTCTCCAGTGAATATGACAAACATATGAAAAGACAATGATGTCTTTCCTTGATAAAATATGGCTAAAGAGACTTTCTGTGCCCATCTCTTTGTGCTTATTGTTAAGCTGCATTGAAAGCTTGACCAATATTAAAAAAAAAAATTCCTGGGATGTATGAATACAGACTGCTGCTTCCACTTTCACTTCTACTCCTAGTTGTCACGTTTCCTCTTTTTCTCTTGGTTCCTCTGCTCCTTACCTCTTTCCTAGTGGCTCTTTTCTAGTTGACTGCTTAGAATGACAGAATGCAATGGATCTCAGAATCTGTTAGGTTTTTTAAAAAACTTTTAGGCATTTTGGAAGGTAGAATGATGGAAACAAAATGAAGTAGGGTTTCATTTCCACATAATTATTCACAGTATTTACTAGCTGTAAGAAATGCTATGCAACTCTTTAATGTCTTTATACTTTTTTGAAAAGTATATCTGAAAAGTATGCATAGAAAAATCTGTACATTTCAAATGCATGCAAGCACTGCTCAAACATGATCGGATCAATAGGAGTATGCATTCAAGCAATGCAATTTAAGCAATATAAGGCATGCATATAAAACATATTTACATTTGAAAAAAAGAAAGAAATGGATCTTTTCCTATAAACAACAGCAACATCCCAAAATGGAAACTGGCGTGGACCAAATGTAGCTGGTGGAAAAAGGGAGACTGTCTATGTTTATGGACCTTGTGGTCTGCCAGTAATAAGTCTAATTCTTCTCTTGAGTCTCTGGGTTTGTTTGTTTATTTATTTTACTGCTACAGCATTACCCACTGTGGTACATTTTCAAACCTAGATTTACAATACTTTATGAATTAGTAATGTAAGCAAAGAGAGATGTGATACTGGGCATATTGTACATTGCAGTACATTACCTGCACTTTGTTGTAAGACACTTTGGGTCCTGTGCCAAAAAAACAAAAACAAAAAACCCACTGGATGTAAATAACATAAAATACAACAAATTTTGTAAATAAATTTTGTAAATTTTGTTCAAGGGGCAAAATAGCAAGACTGAACACAACCTTGATGTGTGTTAATTCAGACATTATAGTCAAGGTAAGTGAAGAGAGTGATCTATGGTACTGTACAGTGTTTAGGACTACACTGATTAGTGATGGTAAATCTAAAATTTTCTCAGTTCTTGACAGATGTCAAGGCCAAATAATCCTTGTTTTCACTAGTTGCTGTCAGGACACTTGTCATTCCCTGTCCCCTATAATAATGGGAAACTGAACAGGAAAGGAAGGATGAAAGACCAACTGGGAAACTAGACTCCTCTGACAAGACAAAAGTCCTCTGACAAGCAGCATAATCCCTCCCCCACCCATTTAATAAACATGGAGCAATTGTGAAAATCATACACATGCTGAGGGTAGTTATCACTGTGTGGGTTTTTTGTGTGGGATATAAAACATGTTTCCCAACCCACAATGTGATTTGTGGCCACTCTTCAGGGCCCTGACCAATTATTGTTCACCTTTCTCTGCATAACATTTAGGTTGTACAACATCCCACATATTGGAGCATCAGTCATCCCTGGCCTGGCCACTGTTCCCATGGCATTCTGTTCCCTTCCCTGTCTCCTGCCCCAAAATGTAATCAGATGCCCAGGTTTTCCCACTCAGATGGAGGATTCACTTTCCCCAGTAAGATGTGCAACATTCCAACTGGCAACAGCTGCAGCTCCAGTTGGCCAGACATTCTTTTCCTACCATGGAACATTTGGGTTGTGCAACATCCAAATTGGCAAAGGCTGCAGTTGGCTCAAGTTTCTTTTCCTGCTGCTACACACCATTGCTTGTCTTTCCTTCTCCCTGACTATTCCAAGTTCCAACTCAAAGTGTATGCAGGTAGAAACTTGCAAAAGTCACCCAAACTCTCTCTCCCTCTTTGTCTTTTTCTACTTTTGTATCACTTGTCCCACGATCCCAGATTGCCCTGATGTTGAGCCCTTCACTATGTTTTTTGTATATGTATGTAATGTACTAGTTCATTTTGCATTTTATGCACTTGCCCCAAGAATGTGGTGAAAAACAATGTAAGTAGATTTTCCCTCCTTCAGTAAACTGCACATTTTTCTGTGCATAGTGAAAAGACCACAAACTTAGATTTTTACTGCAAAGCTGTGTAGTTTCTCAAACTCTTGTGTACTTGTGGCAAAGTGAGCAGTTTATGTTGCATTGGGAACAAAACCAAAAGTTTTGATGACATGCTTTTTGCTTCAGGCATAAATCTCTCTACAGGTTGAGAACTCCAAATTCAACCTCAGTTGGGAAACTGATGGATTTCCATTCCATTTCTTTGACATCCATGGCTATTCATAGCAATGACATAAAATTATACATGGGGTTCTGTGCAAAAACCTGTATTGTTCAAAGCAAAAGTCTGCTCCTCCATGATATTTCACAGACACTTTGCAATAGGGCCACACATTTTATTGGCAGAGAAGAAACAATCTGTGAACCAACCTGGGTCAAAATCTTTTTACCAAAAATGTGTAGGGTGCCATGTCCAGTTCTGGGTTGCTTTATGAACATCTGTTGTCAAGAAACTATTTTGGTCAGTTGAACTATGTTGTTTCGCAATTGAAGGGGAAAAAAGTGCTATTTATGGCTTTAAATTAAACTGATGGTTTAAACCACACTTGTCCCCAGATTGATCTGTTATTCAAATGTATAAGCAATATTGTTGGAAAGACCATATGTTGGTTTACTTTTGGAAATTTTACCCAGCATAAAAGTTGTGCATAGCTTCAGAGAATCTCAAATATGCCTTTTAGTGTCTTGTGTGAAATTTGTCTCAGAGTATTCAGGCCTCTAGCATTTGTGGAAATTGATCCTCTGAAGATCAAACATCTAGCTTTTTTGAGTTAGTATCTCCAATGGGAAATCAGCACCTCTCTCTTTTCAAGGGAATGAACATACTCTATTAGGTCATTACTGGGTTTTGTACTTTTTTTAAAAAAAATCCTTAATGCCTGCTTTAGATTTGCTCATTAATAAACTCCTCGAGATTTTCAATGTACCTTGGCAGGTTTATGCTGCTGTATTCAGCTGAAAGTTGTTACTGATGACTCAAAAGTGGCAATTTTGTTTTGTTTTGTTTTTCTCTTTCCTGAACAGCTAATGCATTGTGGGGCCTATGTTGAGGAAGATTCTTTTTCCTTATGATCAACAGCAACTTTTTCAACCTTCCTAATCAATAGCTTCTGCAGTGTCCCTTAAATGCTATTGTCTGGTTCAAAGACCATGAAGCAAAAGTGGAAATGAGCTTAGCGGGAAGAAGCACAGATCTATTGATTTGTTATCTTTTAAGACTATGTTATTTATGGCTTTTCTTGCCCCCAGTTCTAAGCTTTATGGGACATAACTTGAGAAGATAGTCACCTTTTTATACTAACAAAAGCTCCCCACAGCCTAATTTATTCTGTAATTCTTTGCAGTTACAATCAGTATTACATAAACAAGGTAAATTCCACATATCTCAGGACCAGGTTCAGTAAGCATACGGCTACACTAGCACATTTTATAAGTTCCAAATACACCAGGTCTGAGATAAATATGAAATCACAAGTATCCATTACTAGCTGGTTTAGAAAATCCATTATATCACTCTTATACATGCCCCATTTATTTCAGTTGTGGTTGCATGACTGACCTTCCTTTCTTTCATCCTTGAAGCCTACACAGTCATAGTATGGAGAACAAATCCCCTATTACAGTTGTTAACTGTTGCTTAGGAAATAAAAACCCATTGGATGACCTTGGACATATCACATACTCTCAGCCCTCAGAAAACTCTGTGATAGGTTCACCTTAGGGTCACCTTAAGTAAAAAAATGACTTGAAAGCACACAAAAACCACAGAAAACAGGCGTGTGTGAATCTTTCAGCAAATTCAAATATTTGGCTACATTTTCCCAACACAGGTAGAGTACAAACATAGAGTGGTCATATACCTATGGCCTGAAACAGATGGGCCAAATGATGCAGTTTTCCGTTGCATTAAGGGTGTGTCATTTAGACGAATCATGGGCCAAACATGGCAGGAAATTGCATCAACACTGTATCTTCCCAAAATAACTGGGTCAAAAAGGAGTGGAAAAATTCATTTCTTTTTCAGGGGCCTGGTTCAAGACTGCCACAGCATTCCACATTGGGGCCGGGAGTTTGCGGTCACTGTGGCCCCAATTTGAATGGCACCGGTGCAGCCCTGCTGTGTTTTTTTTTCACCCTGTCTGTTTTGGGCCTATGATACCCATTGATCACAATTGACTTTTCCTTGCTCTGCCATTGTGGGGCCAATTTAGGGTGCCCACAAGCTTTGTAGCCTTGGGTAATGATCACACATAAGCACCAAACAATTGCAGGCTGACCCAAAATTTGGGAAAGTACAGCTGGGAACTTCTTTACTGGGAAGAGGAGAGAGATTGAAGCCCTATGGAGCAACAGATTCAAAAAATAAGAGACAACAGCTCAGAACAAAGGTAAAGAAAGACACACAAAGTAGAATTAAAGAAGGGGTATAAAGGTGAATAAAGGGAATGACAGAACATAAATATAAGAATACCGCCAGAATGAGGAGACAGGGAAGGAAGCAGGGGGTGTATCTATCATGGTGGATGGAGGAGGTATGACAGCATTGTGAAGTCAAAGGCTTTCATGGCTGGCATCCATAGATTTTTCTCAGTTTTTCGGGCTATGTGGCCATGTTCTAGAAGAGTTTATTCCTGACATTTTGCCAGAAGATGCCAGCCACAGATGCTGGTGAAACATCAGGAATAAACTCCTAGTACATGGCCACATAGCCCAAAAAACCCACAAGAATCTATGACAGCATTGTTTCCCCAAATAAGAATTCTGTCCTCTCAAATGATATTTCCCTTCAATCCTCAAATTTCAAGCACTACAGAGAACAAGATCTGAAAATTGTTCATACTTAGAACTCTTATCTACTGTGTTCTGATTCCCTTCATAAGTTTGCCTGTTCCTTTTTTTGGATGCTTAAACTGTATTTCTAAATGCTCACCTAAACTTTAAGGTACATCAATGCCGGAAGTTTTCATGGGGAAGGATTCTTAATGAAGGACAATGCCCTCATTTTGTCCAAGCTGCTAGTAACTACACTCCTGGCAGGAAGTACAACAAAGAGAGAGGTGTGTAAGATGTGGTTGGGAGAGCATTGCAATGGATTTCTAAGAGAAGATGGTGGAAGAAAAGAAGGAACAGGAAAAGAAAGGAGTCACAGCTGAATAGTTTTACCTTTGGTGGAGATAGTAACAGGGTATGTAAGCAGTTTCGTCGCTGGGGGGAGGGGGGCACAGGGAGTGCAGACTGCATCAGGTCAGAAAGGGGTGACACCCTGTCAGCCCCCTGCCGCCAAAGGTGCTCCTTGGGCCTGCGTGGGTGTCACTCCAGGCCTCAGGGCATCTCTGGCCCGGGCAGGTGGCAGGAAACCATTTCTGTGATCTATGCAGCACTTCTGTGGCCTGTGTGGCCATTTTTTCTGCCCGCGCAGCCACCTCCCCCCATTAGCCTGCACAGCCATTTCCCTGGCCACAGAAGTCCCACCAAAGGTTCTGCCTAGCAGTCCCACCCCCATTATTCCCACCCCCTGCACCAGGTGACACCCAGTGTGGGATTCCCACTGCATATGAGAAGCTTGGAGACAGGGCGAATCAGGAGATTATTGTGAGAATACAAATATTCTTATTGATAACAGTATCATTTGTAAGCAGATTTAATGACAGGTTTCAAGTATCAGAGCATTATTTAAAGAAAAATAGAGCTACATGGTGATCAACCTGAATTCACTTTATAATACAGTTTTGCAGGCCTGAAAAACATGTGGAGCTAGGAAATCTGAGTGTGGCAGGTACTAGAAATACCTAAGTGTGACAAACTGCTTTTGGAAAGCAGACAAAATGGTAATAAAGTTGTAGGTTGCTACCAACAGTTGTATAGATTGTTTTATTTCATTGCCCCATCTTCACTGCTTAATATTTGTTTCTTGGCTCACATTTATTTTTTCAAAGTGAGTCAGGAACTATACCATGATATTTCTTCATTCCATTGGTGCAGTGTGTGGAGAAATGGCAGCTGCTACATAGGAGCTAGTGACTGAAGCTCCCATGACATTGGTACTTACGGCAGCGAAATGTAAAGTAAGCATTATTTCAGGGAGGTTCCCACCAACCAGACTAGTATAGATTCTCCCCTGAAAAGACTCCAGTATTTCCTACCTCTATTTTTATTTTAAACATTGTTGTAAGCTGCTTCAAATGCTAGTTATCAGAGTGGAAAGACAAACTAACAGACCCATAAGTAAGAAACATAAATAGGCAGAGACCACGTCTCTTGGCCATGTGAGAGCCAAAACAAAGGATAGTAAAATTTAATCCCCATTAGCAGTAGTAAAGTAATAGAGACCATAATTATATACTTCCTGAAAGTATTTGTGCTCAAATTAAGGCACAACCTCAAGCGTGATTCCAATAAAAAACATTTACTGGGATTGATATATTCTATTACCAACTTCTCTCCTGAGCCTTCCAGCCTAGCTCTTGATATGCAGACATTAGGAGGTGATGATACTTATCTCCATGCCATAAAAAGCTTCATTTGCTAATTCCTCCATATCATACTGCTGTTAAAAGTACTGGAATAAACCAGGCAATTTTTCTTTTCTTTTTGCAACTGAAAACTCCACACAATACTTTGCACAGTATTCATTTGCTTCCCAAATGACTACACTTGCATTTCTCATCCCAGTCACTGTAAGTTATGCTTATGATAACATATAAACAAGGGCAAAAGCATGAACATAATGAAACACTGAGTGAATGACATCCTGCTTCACAGAAATATATTAAAGTACTGTTGGGGCTTGCTAAGGGAATCTAAGCAAGAAGTGTACTATTCAGCTCACAAATTTCTAGAACATAACATCAGGGCATAATCAAATCTGAGCACTAAACATCCCTAAATTATTAATCTTATTTAAAATGTTGTGCCTTGATAGTGAACTGAGCATGCCCCTTTTCCAAGAGGACCATACCTTATGATTTGTGTCCACTATATATAAACAAAGTTGATTATTTTAAATGCTTTTTTATATAGTCATCTGGCAATCATGGAATGTACCAGCTATTTGACTTAAAAGATTCTTAGTACAGCTGTGTGCATGTGTAGTATATCCAGTCAGGGTGCAGGAAAAATGGAAAGTCACTGCCATTGCACGGCCTTCATGCAGAGTCCCTTAAATATGCTTTGAACACTCCTCTAGGAGTGGACAAATCTCATTCGAGGCCATCTCTCTCTCACTGTTACCAATATTTTGATTATCTTCCATTTCATCGTCCATCTGTAAATGTTTAAAATATATATTTAATTATATATTTTCTCTAGTAAACAGAAGGAAAATCCAAGCTATAATTGGCTATGGTGAATGGAAGGCAAAAGTATTATGTGCCCACTAATGGATGATAACCTGAAAAATTGAACCCCTTGGAACCTAACAGGATACAGAAGAATAGTGGGGGATCGTTCATGGAAAAGAGTTAGGAACCCACTCGCTCCAGAGAGGAGGTTATTTTACAGAATCAGAATCAGAGATGCCTCCCAAGTTACCAAAATGAACAGTGCTCAATGAGGCAGACCAAAATTATTCTGTCCAGGTGAATGCAAAGCTGCTGAGCAGGACTTCTTAAGTATAAGAAATTACTCAACCTCACCCTAGCCAGTAACTCTCAACTCACCTCCAATTTAGTCCCCCCCCCCCCCCCCCCGGGCAGACTGTGTGGTGAAGGTAAAAAAGAAAAGAACTGCTTCTTGCATGGAGATACAGCAATATTTTTATATATTTAAATATGTTAATGACATTTTGGGACTGATTTAAAAGGAAGCATTGATAGCTGTGTACACACACACACACACACACACACACCTTCCAAAAAATCCAGGAAGACTCAATACAGTCAAAATCACTTTTCTGTATACCTGTTTACAATGATGCATAAACACATCAACAGCTGAGATTGACTTGTTCCAACAAAATTGCTGGCTGTAGCAGATAAGATATATTGAATTTTTAATTGTGCTCCATCATGAATACAACTGTTTTGCATCAGCCACTCTGTAAGAGCCATTTAACTATTCTCTGCTGGTTTCTCAACAAGAGAAACCTTGGATTTAATTAGAATTGTGAGATACATCCAAAAACTCAATAACCAGCTGCCATTCTGATGGAAAAATTTTGTAAAAAAATTAACCCAATAGTCAAAAAGATTGGGCAGCGAGAGATACAATTTGTTTTTAAGTGAATGCATTTTAGCCTGTGGCTCTTATACAGACAAAAGGAACACCGCCTTTTCAAAAATAAAAATCCCAAGTTAAGTAGCATGATCATAGCAATACAGTTAACCAGATTGCTGTTATTTCAAAAAAGTAAATAATACTGGGTTATCAGTTGGCTGGATTTAATGAGATAGTCATGAAGCCATCTTAATTTATCTAAAATTTGAAGGGTTAAAAAAAAAACTTTCAGTAGTATTGTGACCTGTCCCAAGTAGCTTGCAGATTGACAGAGCTAAAGGCAGAAAACAAAGTAATGTAGTGAAATCCCTAGAAACATTGTCTCTTTTGCAGACACACTCACATACAGAGAGAGAAAGAGAGAAATCTATTCCCATCAATAACTAAATATGTAAATTTAAATGTTTACAGGGTCATTCTGTACTTGTCTGCTCACTGAGCTGAATGTGACAGACTCCAGGAAAAGCCATATGGAATTCCTTCACTATCAACACTGAGTCCTAGGTAGCTGTCCTGGGTCCCAGTTTTGAGGAAAAGTCATGGTATTAATAAAGCTAATTTTAAAAGACAACAATATTCCAGTGCCTCTAACTTCGCAAGAGGCATGTGAAATTAGATTCCTGCAGTTTTAACACTATCACTATTTCTGTCATGAACTAGTATAGACAGCAAGACAGCAGACAGTTAAAATGTGAGAGATGTGTCAGGGCAAAAGGTATGTAAGGGAGGATGGTTTTCTGTTACCCAGATGGACCTGAAGGGTGACTTCCTCTCTGAAGTCTACACTTGAGAAGTCATCTCCTGACCCATTCTGATTAACCATCTTGAAAGAACATCACAGGGGCCAATGCAAACCATGAAGACCTCTGGGAAAAGACTGGTGAACCACCAGGAGAAGATGCCATAGGTTCTTCGCTTTCAGCAGGCTGCATTAGGAATATCCAAGGATGCTAAAACCCCATTTAACCTAAGTCACATTCTTCAGATGGGAAAGACAAGCCATGCAGGTTACACTAGAATTAGATGTATACTGGTCTGCAGATTAAATATTCTTCTCCAGAAAATGCTTCCAAAAGAATTAAATAATCAGATTTGCATTACTGCACAGATGCTGGAGCATTTTATACCATTATTCTTCATCATGCTGCTGTATGCCTTCAAGCTTTTTCCAGTTTATTACAGTTCTAAAGGGTTTACTTACATTCATTCAGCAGGGGTTTGTCTTTACCTTCCTTTGCAGTTGAGAGAGTGTGACTTGTCCAAGGTTTCCATGCCTCTGTGAGAATTTGATCCCTGGTCTTCAGAGCCATAGTCCAATGATCAAACCAAAACATCACACTGGCTTAAAATTATTTTTCACCATATAGCACAAGAAAACATATGTTTTCATTTGTTATTCAGAATTTTTAAAAGCAATTCATAAAATATCAAATTACAAAAAATATAATTTCACCATCTGGAGCTACATAGAAGATCTGACTGTGTTTTTTAACTATCTGAACAACATCCACCCAAACATCCAATTCACGATGCAAAAAGAAAAAGAAGGATCATTGCCATTCTTGGATATTCTGGTCATCTGCAAACCAAACCAAAAATTGGGCCACACAGTATTAAAAACAACCCTACACGCACAGACAGATACCTGTACAACTCCAACCATCACCTAGGACAAAAAAAACACTGGTAGACTGTGCAAAAAGGGTCTGTGAACCCCATTTCCTGGAAAATGAATTGAACCACCTAGACTGGACTCTACAGGCTAATGGTTCCTCCAGCTCAGACATCAGAAGGGCTGCCAGACCCAGAAAAACCCACAGGAGTGAAGACAAATAACCACCCACAGGGAAGGTATTTTTACCATACATCAAAGGAGTCACAAACAGAGTAGAGAAACTGGTGAAGAAACACAACCTCCAAATGGTCTACAAACCAACCACAAAAATCCAACAAATGCTGCGCTCAGCAAAGGCCAGGAGACACGCTCTCATGGCTGCAGGAGTTTACCACATACTGTGCAGCTGTGGACAAGTCTACATACGGATCACTAAATGCAGTGTTCAAACATGAATCAAGGAACACAAGAGACACTGCAGACTGGGTCAGCCATAAAATTCAGCAGTAGCAGAACACGTTCTAAACCATCCTGGGCATAAAAGGCTATTTGAAAACACTGACATTCTGGACCATGACAACAACTATCAGGTCAGAATGCACAGGGAAGCCACTGAAATCCATAAACACCTGGACAACTTCAACAGGAAAGAAGAAACCCTTAAAGTAAACAAAGTTTGGCTACCATCCTGAAAAACTCCAAAATCAAGACCCAGGACATGCAAACCAGGGTGAGGTGGGTTTCCCAGCAGTCAGTAGATCATTAATTAAATAGACACCCTAAGGCCTTCCCATTCAACAACAGAACAATACACAAATTAAAACGCAAATAGCTTCCTCTCAACCAACAGTATATATACCCCATTCTCTTCCATGTCAGCATTCTCTGAAGATGCCAACCATAGCTGCTGGTGAAACTTCAGGAATAAACTCTTGTAGAACATCCCTCATAGCCTGCAAAATCCACAAAAAAAGTATAGTAAACCCATTGCCTCATTAGATTTTTTTTATTATTATTTTGCAGAAGATTAAGGCACCAAATGTCAACATTCCTGTACTACATGAAAAGTTAAAACATCTAGTTGTTCATTCATTTATCATTGTAAACCCATGTGTTCAGAACAAATGTGAATGTTTCTCATCTATGATTTAGTATATTCCTACATTTATGTGAACTTTAGATGCTTTTCACCCATGGATTGCAGTCTCAAAATTACAAATATATAACAAAACTATTTTAGGGGTATGTGTTCTATCTTCCCTACTGCACACTTTTATGAACAAGCATATGCAACCAAATGTTTAATTAACATAGCAGACAACTCTCTTAAAGTTTGGTTAATGCAACCATGCCCCGCAGGCTCCTGTAATGCTGTCAGGCTTGACATAACTTAATGGCTTTTTTGCCAGAAACAGCCAGCTTTCTGCTCTGACACAGCAACTACCTATGTGAGAATGTCAGCTTTCTGAAGGTTACATGCTGGTTTATTCAGTCCTGTGTTTGAAACACCTAAAAGTTAACAGAATGCCTCATTTGTTGACTAAATAAATAAAAGATATCATTAACTGGTGTTTGTGTCAAATATCAATTCTAATTTCATTCCCCATTGTTATATATTGTTTAGATGTTTAGCAGAACTATGTATACACAGTAGTTTTCAAGAATGAGATAGCATTTTCCTTCCCTTTGGCTTTCATCTAGAATAATTTAGTCATGCTGGCTGATGTTTCTGGTAACAATCATCCAAAAATGTAACATTTCCAATGTCTGGTCAAAACAATACGTACTTCATTTAGCCCAGTCTGTTTTGACCAATTTCCAGTGGCCCCAGCCAGAGATCTTGCCAAGACCACTTGTGTTTTCATTGGATATGCCAGGGACTAAAGTCTGCATGCAAACAACACACTCTCCAGGGAGATCTGACCCTTCCGCAATATTTTAGCACCAAACTAGACATAAGGACAGCAAGGTCTCTTAAAAACATATATACATCTGTCACTGAGTAGAGATAGCAAGGTGGCACCTTTTCCTATTGCTAGGGAGCAGAATAAGGACTTAACATGTATTAATTGGTTCTGCTTACCATTGGCTATGGGTCTACCTACTTTTGACTGACCAACCCTCAGCCATAATAGCCTTAATAGACAACAGCATTAGCTCAATGACAGAGCTGCTACCCATATATCTAATATTCTCTGAACCTGTTATGTATTTCACCATTTTCAGAAGAGACAGTTTGCGTCTAGGTATCTTCAAGGGCCAACTCAAGTTAGCAGCAGACATCTGTGCAAATTTACTCTTGAAACTCCTATTAGCCTCATGGGGAAAACACAGCTGCAGATATCACACATGTATTATATCCCTGGGGATCAAAAAACAACTTAAGGTGGTGGCTACCTCAAAAGATTGTTATGAAGGGAAGGATTAAACATTCCCTCCCACAACATCATTTCTCTGATCAAATTCAGAGCTGAAATACTTGTTTTAAAGTTAAAAGAAAGTTGAGAAAACTGATATGCCACTTGCAGTTTCACCCTCAGTTTCATTGAAGTTGAAGAATGCCTGCTTATGCTTAATAATATTGACATAATTATAATTTACTAGCGGAAGAGCTGTGTTTAAAGGTTCTCTCATATGTCAAAAAACCACAAGTAAAGTGAAGATTATAGCCTTCACTTCTATATGCATTTCAGATAACCTAATTATTCTTTTGATGATAACTATTTGCATGTACCTTTTTCTTCTAGATTATTAAATACTCACACAGATGGAAGTCTTTCAGATATCAGTTATTCACTAATTAATTTGAAAGCACTTTACACGTGAGAACACACAGACTTAGTGCAAAATTACCTTGCAACAAGTTAAAGCTGATCATCTAGTTATTTATTTTCAGCTGATAATTGGTTGAATCATAGACTGTATCCAATATAGAACACATCATGCAAAACAGATTAGTCATGTCATTTATTTATATTTAATGTTAATAACACACCGTCGTAGAATAGTTTTCTTCTTGTTAAATAACAAATTTTTATTTACAGTTCTTGGAGAAGAAGGGAGCTCATGTTAACCCAATTACTATGATTTGTGCATTATTTGGAAATGCTGAAGGCTTCCAAATAATATCTTGATTAAGAGACAGATGTGTAGATGTAAAGTGGATTTTCTATCAAAACTAACTTCTTCCTCATATGGGCAATAATTAGTGTAGCCTTGCTACAGCCTTACAAGTATGACAACATAAAAAGGTCATGCTAAGGCATGATTTCCCACATCTCCAAGTGTACATTCAATAGTATGTAACAAACTACTTGCTATTAGTTCTTAATTAAAAGCATTAGCATTAAGAAGTGTATGATGTAGTCATCAGTGAGTATACCATGAAGTCCAACAAAGAGCCTTCAGGGGAGACAACAGATGCTATATGACTGTGGTGGTGAACCTATGGCACACATGCCAGAGATGGCACATGAAGCCATTTTTGTGGCACAGGGAAGAGGAGGAACAGGCATGTATCTGTTCCTCCTCCTTCCCAGCTGTCCCAGGCCTTCAGCTGCCTCCGGGGAGGCAGCTAAAAGCCCAGGAGAGTGCAAGGGGAAAGAGAATGAACAGGTGCACACCTGTTTCTCCTCCTTTCTGGCCATTCCAGGCCTTCAGCAGCCTTCAGAGAGACAGCTGAAGGCCCAGGAGAGTGGGGGGAAGTTGTCAAGTCCTGAAAGTCCTACCCATGGAGGGTGGAAGTCATGTCCCCCCCTCCTGAAGTCCCATCCCCAGGTATCACCCTGTGCCAGAAGACCTTTTGGTTTGGGCACTCAGTCCCTAAAAGGTTTGCCATCAGTTTTATGACATCATGCTACAATTCTGTAACCATTTACAATGAACAGTATCTTGTATAGGATACAAGGTTTTCCCAACAGCTGCCAGGAGACAGGATAAAGCTTTAATGCTTACATTACCTAGAGTGAATTTACACTAATGCATCTTGTCTTAGAGAAGATTCCAGTATTATCCCATGCAATCCAATTAATACCACCCAAATCCATTTTTCTCCATAGCCAGCTGTCCAAAATTAATTTTACTCCTCATAACACTGCACGCAAAATCAGTGATCAATCAAGGCAATGTATGGGCTATTACAAACCACAATTGCATTATTTCCAGGCCATAATTAAAGGTTTGGGTCTGCTTCTGGTCCTCCCATCAATTTTCTAAAGGAAACACTTTTCGGTTATGATATAAATCCCAGTAAATCACAGCATGATGGCAAATATATATATGTTTTAGTGTCTTCCATAAAACATATATGCATCTAGCTCCTATTGTGAGCTGGGCAAGAAGAAATATTAAATGGCTATAAATTTGGAACACGGTTTTATAACTGCTTCAGCTTGAAGTAAAGTATAATTTGGCATTTCATTGATATTTCCAGTATTTAAAGCTGACAAGCAGTACATTAAATTTTACCATGTAAATCTGATTTGACAATAAAAAGCCTTTTGCAATCTGGTTTGCAACAGTTGCAGTTGCAATAAAATGAGAAGTGACAAGGAGGAAATAGATTGTTCTGTCTACTAATCCTTCCTTAAGAGAACCTTTTTGGACTATCTAGACAGCAATTGCTCACAACATCAGTGTCTTTCCTGAACCCTTTCCTTCCTTCCTTTTTTTCCAATAATGAATCCCTGTTCTGTTATAAGGACAGTCAAAATCAGACACTCTTTTTCAAGTTCAGGGCAATCACAAGATTTTCATGTGCAGATTTGTACTGTATGAACACTGGTTATCTCTGAAAAGCAAATCTTTTTTTAAAAAAGGCAATAACTCTTTGAAACAACCATCTATGAAGTATTGTAAATGAGGGTTTGTTAAAACGCTTTTGATGTTACGCAGCACATGAGGCAACACGTCAACGTTTGGCACCAGATTTTCCACCTTCGTGACTGTAGTCAGCAGCTTGTGAGCTGGAGTAACACCTCTCCCTTTCTTAATGAGCAAAGAGACAAAGTAAACGTCTCTCAGATGAGGCTTTTATTCTTAGCACAAGTTCCACTGTGCACAACAATACAGTCGGCCCTTCTTATACACGGATTTTTTATACACGGATTTAAGCATACACAGATTGAAAATGTTCCAAAAAAGTATAACTTTACCTTGATCTTCCATTTTTTATAAGGGACTCCATTTTGCTATGTCATTATATGTAATGGGACTTGAACATACACGGATTTTGTTATATACGGGGGATCTTGGAACCAAACCCCAGCGTATAACAAGGGTCCACTGTATATACATCGACACCATTCACACTAGTAACAACCCACTCTGAAGTCTAGTAGGACTTGCCTCTCCCTCTGGTTTCACAAAGAGTCCAGCCATCCTGCCTGTGTGACTTTTCAGACTGGCAGCATTCTACAGTACTTTACAGCACTTGTTGACTATCTTTTTGATGTTCCTTCCTGTTTAAATGCCTAACCATTATGGCTCACAGTAATCCTTTTATGCCTGGTTACTATTAAAACCCACATTGTACATTTTCCTTGTGACTCTATATCCCAACACATTCTACCATATTTGTTGGAGTTGTAAATATGCAAAGACATATTGGAATATCTTTCAAAATACAATGAGAAATATCTTAAAAGTTAATGAAGATTTAAATCCCAAAATGTATTTATTAAGCATGGTCTCAGGTGAGAAGTTTGAACAGAAATATGGTAAATTAATATTCTATATGACAACCACTGCTAGAATATTGTATGCATCTAAATGGAAAGATAAAGAATCCCTGACTATAAATGACTGGATAATGAAATTACATGATGTTATGGAAACAGATAAATTAACACATCTACTTAAAAGAAAATTGATAGATAGTTTTAAGAGAGAATGTGAACCCTTGATATGTTGTTTAAAAGAGGAATGGGGTAAGAGCTTTGTTATAGATCTGGAATGAATTGCCCTGATGAAAAACAAGTGGAAAACTGAGGTATTATTTGAAATGGATTTTGATTAATAATTCAGTGGCAAAATTTTATTTTTATTTTATGGACTAATGATAGTATAAACTATTAGAAGAAGTGAAGAGAACAGGAAGGACTCTGTTAAATGTCTAGTTTATATGTTTGTGTTTTATGTATTTTTAATGTTAGGCTTACATTGTAAATTCTTTGCTATTTTTGTTCTCATTTTTTGTTGTTTTTTCCTGTTTTTAATCATGTGTAAAATTAATAAAGAATATTAAAAATAATAATTTGTTGTTGTTGTTGCTGTTTTTGTTGTTGTATGCCTTTAAGTGATTTCTAACTTATGGTGACCCTAAGATGAACCTACCATGGAGTTTTCTTGGCAAGATTTGTTCAGCATTACATTTAAAATGAATTGATTTGCCACTGTGTTCCCCTGAGGCTGAGACCATGTGTCTAATGTGATCGACACATTTTTAAAGTGGATGATGAAAACATCAAAATACAATGGACCCTTACTGCCTAGTTACTATTAAAACCGACATTGTACATTTTCCTTGTGACTCTATATCCCAACAGGCTTGTAATTGATTCACTATGGTCTGGTACAGACTGGTGCTATGTGCCGGCCTGGGGCCATTTTTAGAGTTCAGGAGAGGAGAACATCCACATGCTCCTGAGTCCTACTGTGTGCCGCTGGCACCATCTGGTGTGCCCCTGTACAGATGAGACACTCAACAATGATGTCCACGTGGCGCAGCACCCAAGCAGCACTGCACCACATGAGGGCGCCAATGGTGCCACATGCACACCCTAAAGAGAACCCACCAGGAGCAGGTTCTTTTTAGGGCTCCTGGAGGCAGCGGCATTTGGTTGCTGTGGCCTCTGTCAGAGGCAGAAAGGGGCGGCATTCTGGCCCTCTGTCAAGCCCCCAAATCCATGGCTGCTTATGTTTGAACTTTGGCCATTTGTCCTTCTATCATAAAATCCTGATAAAGCAATTGTGCCTATGCTCAAACACAGAATCTGGAGCTTATAATGTCCCCTTGAAGGAGAAAGAAACACTATGGAAACTGGGTCATTTCTGCCATATGTTCAGACTGGACCTGAATGCACCTAGCACCATTTACTGGGAGGGAGGGGCACAGAAAAACCTACCTAACCCAGTACATTTGACACTGGGTCCCTTATCACATCTTTTTTAAAGTGCCAGAGCAATGTGGATCTTGGGTGGTGTGAGTACTTTACTGAATTGATCTGGATCATGCAACAGTGGTATCAGAAATGGTGGTGACACCATTTTCACTCCAGTGGGTGTTAAGTGTGAATGAGGGCAAGATTTAAATTGCCTTGGAGAGATTCAGGAATGTAAAACATACTGATTTTTTTTAAAGTACAAACTACTTTTGTATTTTGAACTCAATTTGAAGCAATCAAAGTAAGCTAAGGACAAAGAAAAAAGTGAGAGGATGAGAAAGAAACTAGGACAATACAAAATCAACTGAAAAATGAGAAGATAGAGGATGGTCCCTACCAGAATAGACCATAATCTGGATGGTCCCTACCAGAATAGGCCAATTGGAAGATATGGCAATCTCCCTATAAAGGCCTGCTTTATAATCCTCCAGGAGTTCTTTCCTTCATTCCCAGCTTTATTTCAGAGGAAGGAACTGGAATTCTGAAAAATGCAAGAAAATTCTGAAAAATGTAAGGACAATGAAACTGACAGATTTTCATACCTCACCATTGTATTTGCCATCTCTTTTGTAATATTCCCCTGTATGGAATTTGCCATCTTAATTTATGTACACACTAACTTGATTTTTTTTTTCATTGAGCTGCTCACTATAATAGATTCGTTCTCTGACTGTAATAGATTCTTTCTCTTTGTTCAATTAAGATGGCAAATTTCAAGAACAAAAAATATTATGCAGGATCTCTCTGTTCTCATGCAAATTATGGTATGTGGAAGAAGTCAGGTCTGGGAAAACATTTTCTGAGGATGCATCATGTGTGACATTACCATGGACACTGAGACTGCAATTTCAGTATCTCCTGTGAAAGGAACAAAGTCTGCCCCAGTGTGAAAGGCTAGTATTTTAAGATTTAAAAAGAAATAATACCCTGTGGACAATATAGTAGTAGGCATTTTCTTTGCACTGGGTTATGAAAAAAATACTGATGACAACTCCTTTCAGAAAGGAATATCTGATAAAGGAACATGTTTTCAAAGACTCTTAATACCCAGGAGATTAGAAAGGTCAAACATAATGGGAAAATGAACTGTTGAAAGGACTAGTTTAGCTGAAATGAAGCTCTCTTTTTTTGGCTGCTCTGTGCCATTGCAAAATTTCTATTTTGTATAAAGTTCTTTTGAAATAAAATAAATGGAGAAATAAATCAGAAAAAAAATCAGTACCCTCTTAACTACTTCTGTTCATAGATTACACTGTGCAACCTTTAATCGGTAAGAAATATATATGTCCATATATATGCATTTTAATATTTATTTTTACGTATATAGTTTCATTTTGGGGAGGCTCTCAGTTCATCCCTTTCTCGTTTTCCATTCCTTTAGATGATCCTCATAATTACAGTGCTTTAGAAATAAAGTTTAATAATAATAATAATTTCTCTGAAAGTAGTTTTCAAGGATAACAGATAATGAAAAGAATGTGGATGGTATTCATTGGGTTGACCAGCTGGATATTTGTACTGGGCAATCATAGCTTCAATTGCATAAACTCCATGTGTTCATTCCACTGAATTCCATTCCACTGAAAGTATAAATCTGGTACTTGTCCATCACTCTGCCATTGACATCCAGTTTCAAGGTAATGCGTAAAGTTCTAGTATCAAGATTGTGGTGAAGGTAATGGTGAAGCTGTACTTACAGTACAGACTATAATACTGTAATCACGTTGACAAAATAATGATGTGACCTGTAATATCTGCAGTTTTCCAGCATATATATATATATATATATATATATATATATATTCAAACAGACATTTCATTAATATAAAACACACATACCAAATTATGACACTACAACTAAACATTTGTTTAGTTCTACTTGTACATCTACAAAAGTTATACAAGTTACTATAGTAACTTAAAGGACAGAGTCGACAAATATCTTCCATCTTGCCGGCTAGAAATGACTTCCAACATCTAGTTTATTGTTACAAATTTAGTATGTGTATGTATGTATGCATGTGTGTGTATATATACACACTAAATTTCTAATATTGATTATTAATAAATGGCATATTATTTAAAAATATGATCTATACCATTCTGAAAACCCTAAATGTCTCTCCCCATTTCTTCTTCTAATAATCAACCACTAATCTTGATTGATATTTAAAAGACTGTATAGTTCCCTTGTTAAGGTTTGTTAGAGTTTAAAAATGCTAAGGAAACTCAGCATATTTTTAAACTGTTCATTTATCTCAATTCACACTGAATTTAAAAGAAATACATAGGGGAACTGTAGTGGGTACACTACAGTTCAGAGGGAAAGTGGGTACACTATGGGAGCTCCATCCCTTTTAAAGGCAGAAATACCTGCTGCAGGGCTATCTTATGGCTGGTTGCCTGGCCACATCTCAGCTACTGAATGAAAGAGACTAGGGAAAGATTAAAACTTCATGGGCAGATGGAGTCACTGGGAAGACTTGGTTTCCTGACAACTAATCATGGTTCGGGCTGACTATGAGGGAGGATCTGCAGGGGAAGGAGTAGGTATAAAAGGTAGGAATGAGTGACAGTGAGAGGGGCTGGGTGGCATTGAGGGGGAGTTAAAAGGAATTAGGTTGAGGTGGCAAAATGCCACTCCTTTTTGAGTTGGCAAAAGGGCACCCTTTCTGTTGCCGCTGCAGCTTTACAGTGCTCCTGCGGCGTGTGGTGTATAAATGCCACACCTCAGGAGTGGCAGAGCGCACTACAATCACCTTACATTTATATCTGTGCCAAGCTCACAACTGACAGCTCCTTGACGAAACATGCCTCAGGGGAAAGGGCTTGCAAAAAGTAGACAAATTTTTGAAGCCATTTCGAACTTTTTTAAAAGGCCATTTCTTTTCCTTTCCACTTCAGAATTGGCACAGGCCATGTTCAAGTCCACCTATCTAACATTTTCTAGGTTCAAACAGGTATGTATGGCACAGACTTTCTTCCTTCAGTCTATTGTTTTAGACTTGTTTATCATACTAGAGCAAACACTACAAAGGGAACCTGTTCATTTTTCAATAGAAATATTATTTGAACATTAACCCATTTGTACATAGTTTGATATGTATCAGTAGTGATGCCTCCTTAATTCTATGTACATAGTAAAATACAACGACATCCAGGGAAGGCATTTGCTTGTAGGAAATGCTGGTGGGCCAATCAGACCATTTCTGGCCCCAAAAGCTAGGGTATCCCTAGAAGAAACTGCACACCACTTCTGTAAGGGTGGAGAAAAATCTCTTTTATACTGGTAACCATTAGGAGACAATTGGCCTGTTTCAGTCAGCACTGCTCAAGAATGCAGTTTTTGACTGATTTCATGTCTGAGCCAGACTGACAAGTCATTTTGAAACGATTGCCATTAGCTAAGTTATACCTATGTGGAAAACCATTATTCCACTGAAATAAACAACTTTCCCTTCTAATATTAAATAGACAGGAATTCTACAACTATTTATCATTGTAAGCCCTTGTATATTTGGTTTTCGATCAGGAAGCCAAATCAGGTCCTCGTGAAGCATGTATAATGCTCTTGGCAATATAAGTCAACAAGAACATTAATGGCCATATCATTTGCATTCCAAGACCAATATTTCTCAATCTGTTTATGATCAGCATTAGGGAAGACTATATGTTATATATTTTGCCTGCTCTCCCACATCTATTTTGTTTTGTCTAGGAAATTAAGTAATCAAATCTCCTGTAGCAGATTAGTTTACAAAGGTTGCTAATGACACAGTTAAGATTAGAAATAGATAAGTGGCAAATTGGTATGCACAACAAGAGCTGAGACCAGAGAGATAATTTCAATTATTATTTGGGCATGGACGGATTAGTGTCAAACATATTGCCCTACGTGCATATTCAGTGCTTTGCAAAGAGGACTAAACCAGGTTCATAGAAATTCAAAATATGTTAAATAGCCAAGAAACTGGCTTTAACAATGAAAAATAATGCTAACATAATGTTCCATGCTAGTATAATTGCTTGGTTTTTATAATTCTTTAGTCTTTCATACCCACTGTCAAAAGAGTAACATGTGATGCTGACAGTGTTTTCTTCTACCAGACTAATAAGGGGGGGGGGGGGCTTTATCACAGCTTGCCTTGGTATTACGAACTCCAGAATACTTCTCCCTGTTGGATGAAAACTGAGTGGCACAAGATTTGCCTGTTTTCATTTTTCCTTATCAAATCCAATGAATCCAAAACACTTCCTTTACATCCAATTGTACTATAATAAAAACCCAGTTCTGGTTATTATTTTTCTGTTCAGATAAAAGCCTTATTTGTGAATATTTTTTCACATGAAGAAAGGCAACCAGGGTTGTGCGCATCTCTCTGTTTTGGCAGGGAAGGTCTGAAAAGTTGTTGTTTCTTCTAAAGATAATTACAAAATTCCACATGTTTGGAAACTCTTATAAAGAAGTACTTCCAATCATGTGGAACTCTGCAACTATATTCAGTTGAACATGTCTACAGATCTAATTCAGACCTTTTGTTGTAACATGGAGAGAGAAGGAGTGCAGCACCAAATTCCCAAGATCATAAGGGGAGTGGGAAGAACCCTCAAATAGGAGTAAAGGGGACCAGTTAAAAAAAACACACACAAGAATGGAGGGACAAATTTTGATCTGAAGGGCCATGCCTGCTGGCCACCCACCCACAAATGACACAGAGAGATGGCAGAAAGGAGTGATGTTGACACTCCAAATTACCTGTAGCTCAGATTAAAATAATAATAATAATAATAATAATAATAATAATAATAATAATAATAATAATAATATTTTCCAAATTGGGCAGAAGGTGTGGGGGTAAAGTTATTATCTCTCCAATGAGTTCTGTCAAAAAAATACTTTAGAAACAGTCATGAGCTGGACCAAGGTTTATTCATACTCAGACTTCTGAAAGCAATAAAATTTATATGAGCTATGGGGCGAAGCAGACCGGCACAATATGCCACCTTGGGGGTAGCATGGGGGCATAGCATTTAGATGGCGCATGCCCCAACACTGCCCCCAAGCCAGAATCATACCACCCACCCAACTAATGGCAGGCAGTGTTGCAGCACTCTGGTGGTACAACATTAATACACTGCACGCCTCAGGAGCGCAGAAAAGCCACCACTGAAACAGAAAAACTGCACCTTTTCTGGCACAAAAAGGAGCAGCATTTTGCTGCTTTTTTTTTTGCACTGGAAAATGTTGGATTGGGCTGCAGTGTGCAGTTGCTGCAGCCCCGACCTGGTGCTCAAAGGGGTAGCGTCAAGCCTCCCCTAAATGGACATCTCTTTCAGCCCTACAATTAACTAAAGTCTTTTTTTAAAATCTCAGTGGGCCTAATTTAAACAGATCTTAGAACACTGGGTTTGAAAAATCAATGCATTAATGTTAATCCAGTAATATATTAGTGTAGTGGATTGGGTGTTGAACGCTGGAAACCCACTGGGTGACTTCGGACAAGTCGTAATATCTCAGCTGCAAAGGATGAAAATGACAAACCTCTTCTGAACAATTTTGGGCAAAATAACGTCCCTTAGAGTTACAGTAAGTTGAAAATAGTTTGAAGGCACACAACAACAAACAATGTTAAACATTAGAAAATCAGAGATTCCTTGCCAACAACCTTAATAAATTATGAACTTTTAATAAGTTAAATTATAGTTGATTTCTTATTAATGCATGTTCTACTTCTCAAAATAAACCACAGGATTTTTTTTAAAGGCACCATTGATTCCTAAGGGGAATCTTTTGCTATTGGCACCTTCCAAAGTGCTCTTTTCTGTTATTTCAAAGTTGTTTTCCACTATATGGATTTTTCCTTGATGTGTAACAAAGGTGATAATGCAATCATTGCAAATGGTAACAGTCAAATTCATCTGGAAATAGTCAGGATGAGAAAGAATGTTCTCATAAAATTATAGAATCATAGAGTTGGAAGAGACCACAAAGGCCATCTTGTCCAACCCCCTGCCATGCAATAAATCATGCATCCCTGACTGATTGCTATACAACCTCTGCTTAAAAACCTCCCAAGGAGGAGACTCCACCACTCTCTAAGAGAGTGTGCTTCATTGTTGAAGAGCACTTACTGTCAAGAAGTTTCTCCTAATTTTTGGTGGAATCTCTTTTCCTGTAGCTTGCATCCATTGTTCTAGCCCCTATTCTCTGGAGCAGCAGAAAACAAGCTTGCTCTATCGTCAATATGACAGTTCTTCAAATACTTAAACAAGGCTATCATATCAACTCTTAACTATCTCTTCTCTTGGCTCAACATACCCAGTTCCCTAAGTCTCACCTCATAAGGTATGGTTTCCAGATGCTTCACTATTTTGGTCACCCTCCTATGAACAAATTCCAGCTTGTCAACATCCTTTTTGAATTGTGGTGCCCAAAACTGGACACAGTATTGCAGGTGAGGTGTGACCAAAACAGAATATAGTGGTCACACTGGTCACTTCTCTCCAAGATTAAGAGGAGCCTTTGCTGAGCATCCTTTGGGTTCAGCCATTCAGCCAAACTAACAGTTGCATTGTCTAGCCGACATTTTCTAGCTTGTTTGCAAGAATGCCATGGGGGACCTTGTCAAAGGCCTTACTGAAATATGCTATGTCTATAGCATTCCCTTTATTTTCCAAGCTGCTAGTTTTATTTAAAAGAGAGAGAGATCAGATTAGTCTGGCATGACATGTTTTTGAAAAACCCATGTTGACTTTTTGTGATCATGGCATTCCCTTCTAAATGTTCACAGACTATGTTTAATGAGCTGCTCTAGAATCTTTCCTGGTATTGATGTCAGATTTGTCAGGATGAATGCATCCAGAGGAAAATGTCTTACATGCAGCAATATGGGACAAAAGCAAAAGGTCACACAAAAGGTTATGTGGCAGCCATAATGAGGAAGCAGTTTGAAGGGTGCTGTGTCACAGGAAAATGATGACACAGACAGGACATGGCATCACCAGGCAACATTACTGCAGAGTCATGCCACATAGGAAACAGGAAACTGTACTGTACACCAGTAAGGGGTTGTGCTAAAAGCTCCAGTAGTGAATGTGTATATAAGGGAGAAACTTCAATTCCTGGTGTGTTGTTGTTGTACATAGTGAGAAGAACCTTTTGTCAGTCCATGTGAGAACGAAGATTAAAAGCCTCCTTGAGAGTACTCAGTGTGCTGGCGTGTCTGCAGCTTCTGTGTATGGGAGAAGGAGTTATCCAGCTTGCACTGAATGGTACAGAAGAGCTGTGTTCTTGGTGCACAAGCTTCAGTGTCTCGACTTCAGGTCGAAAACACACCAACAAAACTAACTGGGCAATAAATGTTGGGATCCTCTTTTTTTTTTTTTTAAGTTGGGGACAACATCTGCCCTCTTCCAGTCTGCTGGGACTTCTCCTGTTCTCCAGGAGTTCACAAAGAGTTCACAAAGAATCTAGGACAGCTCATTAAACAGAGTCTGTGAACATTTAGAACATTGGAAAATAAAGGGAATGCCAATGACTTTGAGATTAAATTTGCCAGTTTTTTAAATACCCTTGGATGTAGTTCATCTGGTCCTAGAGACTTAAATTCATTTAGGTTAACCAGGTATTCCTCTACTACCTCTTTATTTATTCTGTGCTGCATTTCCCCTGTTGTGTCCTCTGTTTCATTTTCCTCAGGGTGAGCTCTGCCTCAAGTATCCTGTATGTTAAAGGGTAATATGAAATGGTGCTAAAGTCCAGTGAAGAGTGTCATAAGGATTCTCTTGAGCTAGCAAGGATACTTGAGGGTAAGTGAACAATATATGATTTAGTGAAATAAGGCAATAACCTCACCCTTTTCTGACACCAACATTTTTTTTCCTTTTTGGGATTCTTGGAAATGTTCACCTATAAAAGAAGCATTGCAGCTTAATTCTATTACTCTTAGTGACAGTCACCCATAGCCAGATCTGACTGACTACACAGACAATCCCATTCACTGTAACAACTTTACTTGTCTGCAATACCATGCGTGGCTCATCTAGAAGAAATAGCCATCATTCTCATCTGACGTTGTTTTCAATATTATCATGTACTGCTGGTATCATACCTTAGATACTGTGATATCATGTGGCTTAGTACATAATTTTAATTAGCTCTCATTAACCATGTGATGAGGAGGGTGAAAGGCATAAAATAGCTAAGAGCCAATAGCAGCAAAAAATAATTCTTGCAGGTTTAAGTTAAAAAAAAATTAAATATTTCAACCCCAGGTAAAGTATTACTGTCAATTTAAAATAAAAATGGTACAGTATAGCATTATCTGTAAAAATGATGGACTGAAATAAGCTATAAAAATGGCTGCATGAATGTTAAATCCCATTAAGTCTATTGGCACCTTTTTGTCTGGAGCATATTGAGCCAAAAGGAGTTGATATTACCATTTGTATATTTTGCTGTAAACAAATATACATTTCCCACTTTTGTTGTTTCTAAACCTTTGGGATACTTTTGATTGTGCATCATGCTTTAAATAAAAATTGACAAGCACACATAAACAGAAAAGTGATTTGCTTTTGGTAGTGTTAGATCTGTCATTTTATGGTTTCTGGGAATGTATTGGCTGTTTTGTATTTATACTAGATTTCCCTACTCCACTGTGAATAATTTCACACTTTCTTGTCTTTTCAAAAGAGGAGAGAGGACTAAGGAAAATATTTGCACTTGCACTATCATCATGTTATAAAACTGGCAAAAGTTAACAAATTGTCTCACACTCTAATTTCTGACACATAAGTATATAGCAAAATATGTACAGTATATAAAGGAGTTGCCCTATATTTTCTATTCACAGCTTCTTGATAAAAAAAATTGACATCTGATGGTCCCTTTCTTTCCACTCACATATTTAAAGTAGCATCTTGGATATGAGTAATAAAAAGTACTTATCTTTTCAATGTCACCTAAAGGGTTGTCCACATGGACCAAAAATCCTGTGTTCCCCATGGCCTTGCATTGTCCTGTTTGGATGAAGAAGACCAAAACTTCAGGGCCAGGATTGGGCTATACTCTGGTAGCCCGACTATATCTTGTCAGACCAGCAGTGGATCTGGCTGGTAAACAGACCCTCATTACCATGTCTGATGTGAAGATAGGGTGTCTGGCTGTACTGACATGTGATCACTAGTGGAGATGCGGGGAGAATTAAGGAGTGCGCACTGGTATTGGGTCCCCTGGTCAGCACAGGGACAGGTGTGTAAACACCCGCCTGTCCTTGTGCACCTGGGCCTGGAAAGCAAAATCTGAGCCTATGCTTTGCTGGCCCATCTGTTCAGGGCCAACTTCCTTCTTTTGAGAATTTTGACATGTTGCTTTTGATATATAGAAAACATTGCCCTAACTCTGACTTGACTTCACTTACTTCACTTGCAATACTCAAAGTGACTTCTCATTGATTGCATAGCATTATAGCATCATTCTCAACATGATCTCTGATTGACAACAACACTGCTTAAAAACCCACACTCTCCTGAATCTGGATCAACAAGGCCACACAATATGTGGCTTTATCACTGAATCTGGGAAGATAGGTCCACATGAAGGCTCTATCTGCTTCAGATTCAGGCATTTTGACCTTGTCATGTTTTTTAAAACAAAACAAAACAAAACAAAAAATATATACAGAGTTTTCGCTCTAGTTTGTGCTGCCATTTTAATGTTTGGGCCAGTTCTCAGCCCATACATTGAGTTTATTTCCCTCCTTGGCAGTATTGCTGCAGCTGGTTCACAGCAACTTGCATTTAAGGTCAAGAGAAGACACCCATATCACATGCTTGTCACCTTGTTTGTCTCAGAGCTTCAGGCACATCAGTTGAGCTGGTGCTGCCAAAGGAGAAGGAGGGGGGAAATTCACCCATTTGGACTGTTTGAAAGGTGGCGGCGGCAGTGGATAGGCTCAGCAGTGGGACAGTAACAGGTGCACCAGGGGCAGATCCAAAACAGTACAGGGATAGTTGGGTAGTGTAGACAATCTATCCAATGTCCATCTTGACAAAGAGATATGAGGTGTGTACAGAGACAAGAGGGTCAGGAGTCAATTTTGCCCCTAGCCCTAGCCCTGCTGTATTAATTCATTTCTTGGTCTCTGAATGGATGGCACTGGCAAAGGACTGCTGGTTTGAATGCAGTTTTACTAGGTTTGATTCTGAGTCAAGTAATCCAAGGAACCCACCCAATGTAACGTTGTGAGAATAGGGATATATAGATGTATATCAGTGAACAAGAATTAGTTGTGGCACACAATTCTATAAAAATGGGGTTCTGCAAAAAGGATTTCTAGTTTGCATCATCAAGTCTCTAGCCCTGTTTGGAGATTGCCATAGCTCTTATACATCAAAGTGAAGTGAGAGACCAATTTTATTGGCTCTTTTTATGTGGAAAACAAAATCTTGTGAGTTCTACTGTTGTAGCAGTATAGTGTCTGAGACAAAAAGAAATTGGTCAGACTGCCCAGTTATTGGATCTTTTCCCTGCCAGTTCCATTCTTTATCCATTTACATATCCATCCACTTAAAACCTGCTATTGACAATTGTGTCCCCTCCCCTCCTTCTCCCTGAGATGTACTGTGTTGCAAATCCTGGTTCCTGCATAGCTGAAATATATGTTTGTACAGGTTAGCAACTGGGAGCTTCCATTTGGAATTGCCCCAAAGGATCAATCAGTGTTCTCATTGGTGCCAGAAGACAGGATAGTGGGAGCAAACCTGGGATGGAATTATCCTAGCTTATTGTAGCTAGGATCCTAGCTCACGTGGCTCTGGTCAGTGCTGATGCTATTTGCCCTTCTCAGTTTTAGATCTGTCTTTCATATGGACAGGAGTGCATCACCAGGTAATGGTGCAAGCAAAGAAATTTACCAGGTGGCATCACTTGGCAGTATATAAGCAAAAGTTTTTAATTCCCCAGTGAAATGTTCTTGATTGTACAACTGCTTTATTCTTGTTTCTTTCTCACCTGCATCACTGCATCATTTTAGCTATTGGGCCAGATGAATTCCAGAGAAGCAAAGGGAGATCTTCAGAAATGGCTTGCAGATGGACATCCAGGTCCAGCCCATCTCAGATCTTGGTACAGTTACCACAGATTCAAGCCATAGGATGGGACCATACATTACTGGACCATGCCATGTGAACTACAAATCCTGCATTAGCAGAATTACCTTTATATGTCTGTTGGTATATTTATTTGGCCACCCACCAAGCTGCCCACTGATTGGATCTTTTCTCTATGATATGCCCAAACTCTGTAAGATGTAAACAATAAAAAACATGAGTGTGTGGGTTTATTAGCCCATCCAGTTGCTGTCTCCACTTCTTTCTTCTCTCTCCTATTATATGTTGTTGGCACAGACTCTAATTATGAGTAAAGAGATTTTGTAAGAGAAATATCTGATAAAATAAAATGAAAAAGTGAACAAGATTTTAAATCCTAGATATTTCACAGAGAAGGGTTTGGGATAAACGTTTTTCTCCCTACCAATGTTCCATAAACATTACTTTTGACAAATGATAGGTGAATTGACCTAGTTCTCATTTGAAATACAGCAGCTGTTTCACAACTTCACTGGTACAAATTTGGAGAAAAGTGCTCCTATATTCATTTAAAGCTTTTTTAAAATACCACTGAATTTCAGTGGTATGCATCACTGAAATGTGATGCAGGATTATTTTCTATCTGTATGCCTAATATCACAGTGCATTCTTCTCTGAGTGGCTGTTATCATGTGTTTTGTTTACAAACTCAGTAGGTTAACATGAAACCACAGGCAGAAACATCAGCTGGGAAGGAAAACGTGACAAAAGAATTGCTGGATATTTTTCAGAGAACTCAGCATGTTCCAGCTCCTGCCAGTCATCATTCCCCTCACTAACCAGGGCTAGCAGAATCTGGCTGCTTAACCATGCCAACCAAGCAGATAATGCAGGTGCACAAAAAAAGAAACTAATGTATAATAAATTTCAGATTTAATTATAAACAAATTATAATGTCAGTAGTTCAGAGTCAGAGCTTGTTATTTAAGCAGTATGAATGCTCTAAATTTGTATAACACGGTCCAAATCTTTACAAGTTTGATCCTCTCATCTCCATAAATAAATAAGACACCAACTCTTTGGTTGGTGTTTTGTTTTTTTTAAGCTGCAATGAGATATTAATTTGTATATTGTAGTATGTTTATTCAGGATTGCTGTTGTTAACTGCTCCCGAGTTGACCTCAATAGATGGTGATCCATAGGGATGAGACATCTCCAAGACCCCTTGTCCTCCACTGCTCTGATCAGGTCCTGCAAACTCATGGACATGGCCTCTCTGACTAAATCCAATCATTTGGTATGTAATCTTTCTCTCTTTTTACTGCCTTCTACTTTTCCTAGCGTTGTATTTTCTAATCATTCATGCCTTCTCCTGATGTGGCCAAAATATGACAGCCTCAGTTTAGTCATTCTGGCCTCTAGGAAGAGTCCAGGTTTGATCTGTTCTAGATCTCATTTGTTTGTCTTTTTGGCCATTCATGATTTCCTCAGCACTGTTTTTCAGCACAGCTGAAATGTGTTTATTTTCTTCCTATCTGCTCTTTTCACTTCCCAGCTCTCCCATCTGTATGTGGTGATGTGGAATACAATGGCTTGGACGATCCTCACTTTAGCACTTAAGAGTTATATCTTTACTATTTATTATCTTTTCTAGTTCTTTCCTAGCTGCCCTTCCCATTCCAAGTCTTCTAATTTCTTGACTGTAGTCTCCATTCTGATCAATATTTGATCCGAGTTATGGAAATTCTTTGATTATTTCAATTTCCTCATAATCTAAGCTGAGTTTATATAAATCTTCCATTGTCATTATTTTTGTTTTCTTCACCTCCAGTGGTAAGCCTGCCTTTGCACTTTCTCCTTTAACTATCCTTAGTAATTCTTCCAAGTCTCTGATATTTTCTGCTGACAGTATGGTGTCATCTGTATATCTTAGATACTTGATATTCCTTCCTTCTGTCTTCACTCCTCCTTCTTCTTAGTCTCAGGCTGCTCTTCATATGATATTTTCTGCTTACAAATTAAGCAAATAGTGTGACAGAATGCAGGCTTGTCTTACCCCTTTACCAACTGGGAACTATTCTGTTTCCCCATATTCTGTTCTAAGAATAGTCTTGTGTCATAAGTACTGCAATACAATTCTCTTTTTTTTAAAAAAGGCCTTCATGTTCTGATCTCCATATGCAGACAGTTTTCTTGCTAAGTGTCTGCCACACTGTCAGAACAATTCTGATACCAAAGACTGATGCTAGTCACTTAAGGCCCTTCCACATCACCCAATTACAGTACTGTGTTTCCACTGTAACTGCCCTGGCAACATCCCATTGAATCCTGGGGCTTGTTGTCTAGTGAGGCACAAGTGCTCTCTTGCAGAAAATTCCAAATAACTCCCCTAAACTACAAATCTCAGAATTCCATAGGGCAGAATCATTACCTTTATAGTGAAATCAAAGTACTACTAATTATGTAGTGTGAAATGTGGGACTTATTACGGACCAGTGTTTCAGCTGTGCTCAATATTAGATTATCAAACACTGACAGATAATCTGCACATGTACAATTGTTATGCCATATTGCCACCTGTTTCACATGGATTATTTATTGTTTTTTTCCTCAGGGTCCTTGAATTGTTATGCCGTTGTTCTTGTTTTTATAGTTTCAAGAGTTCACTAAAAGTTGGTTGTTCATACATTCTGAGATTAACAAGTTTATTGCACCGGGGTTAAAACGTTCCCCGGTGCGTTCTAACGTGCACACGTGGGGGCGTGTATGGAGTGTGACGGGAATGTGATGGGGCCCAGAACGCCATTTTACTGCACACTGGAACGCCGCCTTTGCCAGCGGGCATTCCCATCATGTTTCCATCGCGTTCCAGAGGGCGCCATTTCTGGGAACTGTTTCAAAGGGTCTCCAGAAATGGTGCCCTCTGGAACTCAATGGAAATGCGATGGGAATGCCCGCCGGCAAAGGCGGTGTTCCAGTGTGTGGTAAAATGGTATTCTGGGCCCCATCACGTTCCCATCACGCTCCATGTGTGACCCTGAGCATGCACGTAAGAGCGCACCCGGGAACGTTTTAACCTCAGTGCGATAAACTTCAGTGTGAGAAGAAATACACCTCATATCAAGCCCTTGCACATCTCTGATGCTATGGGAGCATTGCTGAGAAACCAAGCACATACATAATAATGTTTGCCATTTAAAACATGAAAAACTTAATTGCCCACACAGATTTTTTTAGTCAAAGGATAAAATGAATAAATTAGCTAAAAAGGGTAAATAAACCTGTAAAAATAAGGAAAAGTGCACAGGACTAAAGGTGAATTAATTTCTGCCAGAAATAAACAAATAAAACAAAAATGCTGCAATGTCTCACAGCCCAATTGGAAATAAAGATATGAAGAAAAGGCAAGAGGAATCGAGTGAAAGACAAGAAGACCAAGACACAGATTTGCACATCCCTAAACCTGAGAACACTTTTTCACCCTCACTCTCCAGTCCTGTTGTATGTTGGTTATTCTATTACCAAATACCTGTCAACTTTGTCTTCACTGAAGCAAAAATCTCTGGACTTCATTCATGTACAACTGTCAGTTAAAGAGAAAATTAGGAGATTTAATACATTGGATTTTAATTTTTTATAAAACAAACTGTTCATGGAAAGAAAGAATCAATAACTCTCTTGTGTTTCAGCACATTATAAAACAGCATAATAATTCCAATAATGTGTTCTGGAAGCACAAAACCCCTAGGCAGCATTGGAATTAGATTCCTATAATGTAGTGGTTTCTTGGTGATTGTATGGTATTTTACTCAGTGAACCCTGCCAAGAAAAAGATATTAAGCTTAGCATACGAAGAAAACTAATAGGTGATCCAAAAGTACCCAAAGGCTTCAAATAATGCTTAACTTCCCCCCATCACCCCCATTTATATCAGTCAGCTAAGTTATTAAGCCTTCACCAGGAAAAAGCTTTGAGGGCAGAATTTTTGCATAGGTAGCAGGCCATTTTCCACACCCCCAAATGCCAAGCGCTTCTACTATGAAACATTGTTTTCAAAAATCCTGGTTTGTTTGATTACAAATTGTCTACTACAGACACAAAGGTATCCATTACATTTCATCCTCTTGTCTGCATGCCTCTCTCTCTCTCTCTCTCTCTGTGTGTGTGTGTGTGTGTGTGTGTGTGTAAACTCCTTCAGGTACTTTTTTCAGCTGTTGCACACACATGCAAACATATGTTAAGAGTTGTACATTGGTTTACTGGTTTGGGGGAAAAGCACCTCCAGGCACTAACTCTCCGCAGTATCTTACAGGATAAAAGTTTTAAAAATTGACAATTAACTAGAATGACTCTAAATACAAATGAGGTAGAAGGAAAGAAATAAGGTTGAGGACAAGCAGATTTTGCAGCAAAAACAATTTATTCTTTATTAAAAAGAACAAAGGGTGGGGGGAGATGGTAGCAGAAACAACAGAACAGTCTATGCTCAGTACAAGTTAATCCTCAAAGTAAAAGAAGGGGGAAATGGTATTAGACCCAAAACACTACTCCTGTCCTGACCAATCTATAAGATGTGCAGCTAAATTTATGGGACTACAGTCTAAAGACACACACACATGAATTTTCACACCCTCCAGCATGAAAAAGATGGCTAGAGATTGGAGCAGCAGAAGTCAGGTCTCAGAGAGAAACCCAGGCAGGTTTTAAACCTCCATTTTGTATGTATTCACTACGTATTAGGGTTAGGAAGGGGCGGTGCTTCCGCACCCCCCTAACCCTAGTACGTAGTGAATACATACAAAATGGCAGCGGCCGTTCCACACGGCCACCGCCATATTGACGTAGCAGACGCTGTGCATCCGCACATCGCGCAGCGCTTATGACGTCACGAGTGCGCCATTGGCATCTTGCGGAGTCATAACTGCACCGCAGGAAGAAGCTCCATTTTGGAGCTTCTTTTTTGCTCCGCGAGGGAGTCGCGCGGTTTGGCTGCTGCAGCTTCCTCGCGGAGCAAACAGCAGCGGCGGTCTGTAATGTACCCCAGTGTGTGTCTCTGTATTTAACCTCTTCCTAACATGGGGTCTGTTTCCTAAAAGTGAATGCCTTGGGTGGGACAAAATATGACCTCAGTGTTGTTTTATGCAAGAATCAAAAAACAAAAACATGAACTTGTAAAGGCAGAGCTGAATGTGGCCTTCAATTACTGATAATGACTCTTAAGTTGTCTTGTTAGACAAGACAAAGCCATTCAAATATAAATATTTACCCTCTTTGAAATCCAGATGGTTTGCTCAACCTCTGTGGAAGCTGCACAATATCTCAAGGTGGGGGTTGTACCAGTCTGAGCCAGTCTGGCAGGACTCCAGTCAATGGACAAAATCTGACAAGACAGTTCAGCACTGATAGCTCTCATCAGTGGAACATTTTCCTTGTCAGCAGGAAGTGGGAAGTGGAGGGAATTTCAAGTTTGCACTTTAGAATAAGGATTGATCCCCCCACTCCAAGATGGACAGGCTCCAGGCCACTGCCCTACATGACTTCTTAACAATTTGTGCATACTCTGGCAAGAGACAGCTTTGCTGATTTATGCATCAGAGTCTAATATTCATATTTATTGAGCATAGCTCATACACACACAAAGAGAGAGAAAGAGCAGTAATAGTAGTAGTAATAGTTGTTTTTGTATGCCCTCAAATCATTTTTCTGACTTATCGTACCTATCAAGGGGTTTTCTTGGCAAGATTCCTTCAGAGGGGGTTTGCCTTTGCCTGTTTCTGAGGCTGAGAGTGTATGAATTGCCCAAAGTCATCCAGTGAGTTTCCATGGCTGAGCAGGGATGCAAACCCTGGTCTTCAGAGCCCAACACTCAATCTACTCCACCATGGTGACTCAATCTTTTCATTGCTACCTCATATTTTATGTCACAGACTTTTATACTTGTGTATTGCTTTTCATCATCTTGTTTATCATTGGAATACATATTAAATTTTCTTTACTTTTGAATGAGCTGCTAGTTAAAAGGCCATTCTCCCTTGGTCATTGGAACTATTTACTAGGAGTGGTATAAAAAAGAACCCATGCTACTCATGGTCCAAAAAAACCCCTCCAAAAATATGACTATCTAGTCCATAGTCTAGTTGCAAATATCTTGTTTAGATTTTTTCCCCATGTACAGTGGGCCTTCTCCTTACGCGGGGAATCCATTCCGGATCACCCCGCATAAGGGAAAATCCGCCTACACTCGTGCATGTGGCGGAGCAGTGCGCATGTGCCGCGGGCATGCACACCATTGTTTACCTCCCCAAGCGGCTTCCGTGTAAGCTGGAAGCCATGTAAAATGCATCCACGCTAGGTGCGGGCGCGCTGTACAAATGTAGGAGTAGCAACACTGACCATAAAACAAATTCCAAAATCCTTTTGTGGTAGCATGTTTATTAGGACAATTAAAGAAAAGGAACAAAAGTGATATGCAAAGTTTGAAAATCATACAGTGGACCCTTGTTATATGCTGGGGTTTGGTTCCAAGATCCCCCGTGTATAACAAAATCTGTGTATGCTTAAGTCCCATTAAATATAATGACATAGCAAAATGGTGTCCCTTATAAAAAATGGAAAATCAAGGTTTGATATTTGAAATGTATACTTTTTTGAACATTAAGGCTTTTTTGGTATGAAGTACATATAATGTGAAGCTAATAATAGGAACATGGATATATGTGTGTGAATAGTCAAACATCTCTCATGTGTAATTCTTTTTATTGAATTTATTAACAGAGCACAAAAGTAAAACAAAAACAGTATACGTGTGTGTGTGTGTATGTGTGTGTGTGTGTGTGTGTACATTTCTGAATGAATATTACTGTCTTATGTTTGGTCCAGGAAGGAAAGATGGGAGTAAGGACAAATGAATGAATGCACAGAAAGATAAACATAGAAGTGAAAGGAGAAAACATACAGCAAGCAGCAGAGGGATTAAGCCTCTTGAGCCCAATTTTTTTAAAAAAAAAAAATCCCTTGATATCCTTGATGGCAAGATTGTAAAGTATGGGTATGGGGCAAAGTACATGGGCAGCGAGGGGCAGCCTCTGGCCAAAAGCCAGATTATCACAGTTCCTTATTGCAGCAGCTGTTTGGGAGCATGTATCATTTGAATGCCACACCCCCACAGCATCCAGAAGCTGCTTTATTTGGTCCATGCATTTTGGGCCTTAAACACTACTACTGTTATGTGGATCATTAAAATACCGGAAAATGATTGGTTCTTCATGAAATGCTGCAGGACATGATCCCAGGCCCTTTTGTTCCTCAACATTTTTAGAAAGGATTTGGTGATGATTATAGGGGATACATATCTGATCTTAAGATGACATTAAGCATGGTACAATAGACCTAAGTGTGAATCTGTCTCTAATCTGATGTTATGGGAAGATATCATTAATCACTGAGTGCTATGAAGTGAAGAAAGCATTAAAACATACAGTCAGCTCTTCATATCCATGGATTCTTTATCAATGGATTGAACATTAATATTCTTGATTTTACTAATTTGTGCAAGGGACACAATTTCACTCTGTCATTGATGTTTATCACACTATACTCTTAAAGTGCTACTATTCCACTTTGACTCCTCTAGCTGCCTCCTGTTGCATTCTGGGATTGGCAGTTTTAAGGAGAAGTATTTAGAATTCTCAGGCAGAGAAGTTCTGCCTGAGAATTCTAAATACCCCTCCTTAAAACTGCAAATCCCAGAATGCAACAGGAGGCAGCTAGAGAAGTCAAAGTGGAATAGTAGCACTTTAAGAGTATAGTGTAATAAACATCAGTGTTTGATGAGACTTGAGCACCCACAAATTTTGGTATCCCTGGGAAGTCCTGGAATCAAACCCCAGCTGATACCAAGGGTCCACTGTACAAACAATCAAAAACTAGGTTATTTCTTGAGATGAGTTCATTCTTCATTACAACAATGGAAGTTACTTTATCAAGTTACTTTTATCAAGGTCCTTAACTACCTGCCCAGTTATGAATATTCATTAACGCATACACCCCAAATGGGGGAGTATACAATTGCCACTAATTTATAAAAGGGATTGTTGCTGTCCCAGGTGCTGCACAGATGCTGAGAAAACATCTCAGTAGCATGTATACTTGCTTACTTTGAATGCTTCAAATTGATTGAAATGGTGTCCAAGTCCCATGGATGTACAGAGAAGAAACAATTAACATTTATTGTAGTCTCACATGCAGGTATACCTTTTAAATATCAATCCATCTTCAGACATGCTGCAAGAATATATCAGAGAAGGGAAACAAAGCCAAGCAAATGAGGTATGTGAACTTGCTTGCCTTGTTGCTTTGATGATTAAAGGCTGCAGATGGTACATTAACATGCCAGGTAATTATGACACATAAAACATTCCAACTATAATACAACCCTGCCTCATGAAGGACTCAACTCATGGGCTCAGTGAATTATTCTAGGCACTAGAGGAGGTGCCAGCCAATAGGAATTTTTCTTAAAAATGGCATTGGGAGAATCCTTAAATGGCTTTTAATGCACCAGGACAGCTGCTGGGGATACACCTCATTTAACTGGAATTGTCTCGATTACATTTATGAGTCTTCTATTACTGGCCAGCATACCAGTCATCATTTATATTCTCATTTGCTCAACACACCACTAAGATGCCCTTCTAGTGAACTGTTTTGTTTTTCTATCCTCCTCTTTTGTTTTCATTGCCATTGTGTTGAGGAGATTAAACCCTTTCCCAAACAATATAAACATCTGGCTTGGAGCAACTGGCTTTCAGGGGTGTCTTTCCAATAATTAACACTTACAACTCCCATTCAGTAACATTTTTAATAATATGCATAATAAGAACATGTTAGTTCACTATACTGGTGTTTGCACTCTTGATCAATCAATGTGCAAGTAATAGTCATTACCCCCAGGTCTGATATCTAGTTAACAAAGAGTTTTATATGGAGGTTATAAGACAAATAACTGAAATAATTTGGTTCAATCTATGTTGGAATGAGATGAACATAAAAGGATTTGATAAAACGCAATAGCAATAATATTTCTATACCACTCATCAGTGCACTTATGCACTCCCTAAATGGTTCAGGATATATAAGCATTATTCTACCTTCCCAAAGTGAAGGGAAGAAAATTCTGGGTAACTTACTGTGTGTCTTCAAGTTGCCTGTCAACTGATGGTGCCTACATGAACTTCATAGGGCTTTCTTAGGTAAGGAATACTCAGAGGTGATTTTGCCAATTCTTCCTCTGAAATATAGTGTATATATCCTAGTACCATCAGAGCTGACAATGCTTATTTTCCAAAATCAGATAGGATTTGGTGCCTTTAGGATATTTAGACCCTACCTGCAGCTTTATTGCTCAACCACACACACACACACACACACAAAAAAAAGGAGGAGGAGGAGGAGGAGGAGGAGGAAAGAAAGAAAGAAAAAAAGAACGGCCAAATAGGAGAGGTATTTGATTGAGGCCTCTTTAATACAGTCTTCCCGTGGTGGTGAACCTATGGGACCTATGCCAGAGATGACACACAAAACCACATTTGTGGCATGTGGAGGACAGGGAAGAGAAGAAACAGGCACATGCCTGTTCATCCTCCTTGCCCGCTGTTATGGGCCTTCAGCTGCCTCCGGAGAGGCAGCTGAAGCCTTGGGAGAGTGTGATGGAGGAGGAGGAGCAATTGCATGCCTGTTCTGGGCAACTTCAACATCCCACTTGAGACCAGTCTATTAAATCTTACAGGTGCGGCTCGGGAATTCATGGGATCCATGACAAACAAGGGCCTATCCCAATTGGTCAGCGGGCCTACTCATTGTGTGGGTCATACACTCAGTGTGGTCTTTAGTACGGAACAGGAATATCCATGGGCAGAGGTAACAAAAACCTCCCCATTGTCACGGACAGATCATTTCCTGATCAAGGCTGAACTTAGAGCCACTGTCCATCCTGTCAGGGGTGAAGGACTTATTAGAATGGTCTGCCCTAAACGGCTAATGGAACCAATTGGATTTCAGAAAGCCTTAGAGGGTTTTTTGGTTGGTAACACCAGTGATTCTGTTGAAACCTTGGTCAATACCTGGAACACCTACCTCACCAAGGCTATTGACACGATCGCTCCCAAGCGTCCTTCCCAACCTGCTTCAAACCTCCAACCATGGTATACAGAAGAACTTAGGAAGATGAAGCAGGTTGGACAATGACTAGAGTGCGCCTGGCGAGATACTCAACTCTTATCTGACAGACCTTGTCACAGGAAATTCCTTCGTTCCTATAGAGAGGCAATATGTGCAGCACAGAGAGCCTTCTCCTCTGCATGTATTGCGTCTGCAGAGTCTCATCCAGCAGAGCTGTTTAGGGTGGTGAGGGAACTGACACAGGTTCCACCTGTGCAGAACCCTTTACTTAACCCAACAATGGCCTGCTGTGACACATTTAACAACTACTTTAGAGATAAAATCTTTCAGATAAGAGCCTACTTGGAGGCCGGAGTTATAACAGAATCAACTGATGAGATGTCCAGCAACTCCAGTGATGTGGTTATACTGGATCAGTTTCAATCTGTAAATACTGATGATGTGAACAAACTCCTTGGAAGAGCAAGGAAAACAACTTGCCCTCTCGACTCTTGCCCTTTGTGGATGGCTGTCCAGGGGGTGACGCCTTAGGGATGTTCTTAAGGGACATTATCAATGCATCCCATACGGAGGGTCATGTTCCATCCTGTTTGAAGGAAGCTGCAGTTAGGCCGCTCCTGAAAAAACCTCCCCTTGTCCCTCTGGATATGAAGAAGTACAGACCAGACTCTTTACTACCATTTTTGAGCAAGGTGATCGAGAGGGTGGTTGATCTTCAACAGCAAGCTGTCTTGGAGGAAACTGATTATCTTGATCCATTTCAAACTGGATTTAGGACAGGATTTGGAGTTGAGACTGCCATGGGCCCTCAACAGATGGGCCCTTTAGCACATCCTGGCGACATGTTAGGGTTGCCTCGGGTGCTGTTTCCAGACACCGCACAACCCTAGGACGTCACCAGGACGTCATTGCTGTGTGGCGCCGTATTCACAGCACGCACAGCTGTGACATTACTGCTGCGTGCTGTCCAGATGTTCACGCTGCCACAGGCAGTTTGCGACAGCGCTAAAAGGAGCTGCTTTTCAGCACTCCTTTTCTTTCCACATAGTCGTGCCGCACAATTTGGTTGCTGTGGTGCAGCTACGTGGAAAAGAGAGGTGGCTCCCAGCCACCTCTTTCTGGCGATCTGTATCCCACCATGGTTGCCTTAGCTGATGACACTAGAAGAAATCTAACTGCTGAACTCCGACCTCACCTTAGTCATGGTCTATTGTTTATTGTAAAAATTTTAAATACAGGTGGCCCTTCTTAAACATGAATTTTTTATACATGGATTCAAACATCCACGGTTTGAAAATGTTCAAAAAAAGTATAAATTTCAAATATCAAACCTTGATTTTCCATTTTTTATAAGGGACACCATTTTACTATGTCATTATATTTAATGAGACTTGAGCATCCACAGATTTTGTTACCCACGGGGGATCTTGGAACCAAACCCCAACATATAACAAGGGTCCATTGTATATTTTAATTCTTACATTGTTTAATAATATTTTAAGGGGGGGGTTGAGGGTTTTGGATTGTATATTTTAATCTTTGTAAGCTGCCCCGATTGCATTTTGTAGAGGAGCGGGATATAAATTATTATTATTGTTGTTGTTGTTGTTGTTGAACATGGACACACAGCCTGAAAAACCCACAAACCCCTAGGATGCCAGCCATGAAAGCCTTCGACTTGACAGAGAAAGATAAATATGTCACAAAATTAAAAAACCCAAAACTCACAGCACTGAGCCATGGCAGTTAAAGTGGTGTCAAACTGCATTAATTTTGCAATACAGATTAGTCCTAAGCCAACAAGTTCTTTAACTAGTGACAAATTCTGAAAGAGTAATGAATACGTATTATTACATTTTTCTAATACTTCTCTTGCTATTTGACACTAGTCACACTATGTACAGTCTGTAGTCACTCAACTACATGTGAAAATTTGTGAAAAAGATGAGAAAAAGAGAAAATATTACCTACAGCAAACTGCAGTTAGGACAAATGCTGTGACCTAGAGCTGCCAATGTTTACAGCTACCTTTCTCTCCTGTAGAAATGTTTTTCTTTCACTATGTTATGTTTTTGTGAGCAAGTTGGTAAAATGTGATCTGAACAATTCTACTGTTAGACAGAGTCCTAGTTGCTTGATGCGCCATACTCAATGAGTGCTCACCAGTCATTGGTTGGTATCTTGGAGAGAGGTTGACAAGTAGAGATGGGATAGGGTTTCACAAGATACATTATCTCCAAGGCATGAAGCCTGGCAGACATCTTTTTTAAAAAAATCTTATATAAATTTTCACATTTCTTCCAGACTCAAAGGCACCAGCCTTACTTTCTTGCTGCTTCCAGCTTTTCCCATTCCATAGACTTTATGCTGGTTCATAATGCTGTGACATCAAGGCTTCATTGCCATTCTATTGCCATTGCACTGCCATAAGGTATGGCGGTAGGAGAGTGGACTTGCGTTACAGAGGAAGGCGAGATCGATACTTAATATCTGTCTCTCCTTCCTATCCCCCTCCTAACCAAGAGGACCTGAGGGTCATTCCAACCATGCCACAAACCCTGTCTCTGCTCCTGTGCAATGCCAGGTCCATTAATAACAAGACCCACATCATCCATGACCTGCTAGTAGATAGCAATTGTGACCTGGCTTGCATTACTGAAACCTGGCTTGGGCCTGAGGGGGATGCTGTGTGGGTGCAGGCCCTCCCTGCCGGGTTTTCAGTGAAGGACCAGTCCAGGTTAGGTGGGCGGGGGGGAGGTGTTGCCTTGGTACATAAGAACACCTTGTCTCTCACCAGGAACCACATCCGTCAAACTTCCTTTATCGAGTGTATTTACTTGACCCTGAAGGCCAGGGACAGTCTAGGGATTTTGTTGGTGTATCGGCCACCCTGTGCGCTAACAGACTCCCTTAACGAGCTGACACAGCTGGTCGCGGAGCTGATGCTGGAAACACCCAGGCTACTTGTCCTGGGTGATTTCAACATCCCCTTCACGGCCAACTATATTCCACCCGGTGCAGCTTGGGAATTCATGGATACCATGGCAGCCGTGGGCCTGTCCCAGTTGGTCTCGGGTCTGACGCATTTTGCGGGTAATACACTTGATTTGGTCTTTTGCATGGATGCGGAAAATCCGTGGGCGGAAATAACTAATATTTCCGCCCTGTCATGGACGGATCACTTCCTGGTGGAGGCGAAAATCAAGGCTTCTACCCAGATCCCCCTCGGGGGTGGTGGACCTATTAGAATGGTCCATCCTCGAAGGCTGATGGAACCCAAAAGGTTCCAGGAAGCCTTAGAGGGGCACATGGTTGGAAATGACGGAGACTCTGTTGACGCCCTGACTGGTATCTGCGATGCTGGTCTTTCCAGGGCTATACACAGTATCGCTCCCAAGCGCCCTCTCAGGCCTGCTTCCAAACGAAAGCCCTGGTATACAGAAGATCTCTGGGCAAGGAAGCGGGTTCTGCGACGGCTAGAGCATCGCTGGCGGAAACACCTACACTTAGCCGACAAGGCTCTCCTAGACTGCCTTTTGGAGGACTATGGAGAGGTGATACGAGCAGCTAAGAATTCATTCTATGGTGCTCATGTCGTGTCCGCGGAGTCGCGTCCAGCAGAGTTGTTCAGGGTAGTCAGGGAGCTAACTCAGCTCCCTCCTGCCCCGAACCAGATCCTTGAACCTTCTAAGGCCTGCTGTAACCATTTTAACAACTTCTTCGTGGATAAAACCTCTCGGATAAGCGAGGGTCTTAACGCCGGCATTAGGGCAGAATCCAGAGTAGAGGCGTCCAGAGCCTCCGTGGACTCTATTAACCTGGATCAGTTTGAGTCGGTTAGTACCGATGATGTGGACAAGATCCTTAGAAGCGTTCGGAAGACAACCTGCTCTCTCGATCCCTGTCCCTCATGGCTAGCGGCTCAGGGGGGACCGGTTGTAACTTCATTGTTACACCGGATTATAAATACATCTTTGAGGGACGGGCAATTTCCATCCAGCTTAAAATTGGCCATAGTAAAACCGCTGTTAAAAAAGCCCTCCCTCGACCCCCTGATGCATAATAATTATCGGCCAGTTTCGCTACTGCCATTTTTGGGGAAGGTGATCGAGAGGGCGGTTGCAATCCAGCTTCAATCGATCTTGGATGAAACGGATTATCTGGATCCATTTCAAACTGGCTTTCGGGCAGGCTACGGGGTTGAGACGGCCATGGTCGCCTTGGTCGATGATCTCCGTCTGGGCATTGACAGGGGAAGCGTGTCCCTGTTGGTGCTCTTGGACATCTCAGCGGCTTTCGATACCATAGACCATGGTATCCTTCTGGAGCGCCTGGTAAAGGTGGGAATCGGGGGCACTGCGCTCCAGTGGTTCCGATCCTACCTCTCTGGGAGGTTCCAGATGGTGCAGCTGGGAGACGTGTGCTCCGATAAGAGGGCTCTTATATCTGGGGTCCCTCAAGGAGCCATTCTGTCTCCCATGCTTTTTAACATTTACATGAAACCGCTGGGAGAGATCATCCGGAGACATGGGGCGCGGGGTTATCAGTATGACACCCAAATAGTCTTCTCTATGTCTCCGACTGATGCAGTGACTGGGGATGGCATCTCTCCTCTTGTGGCCTGTCTGGAGTCGGTAATGGGCTGGATGAGGGAAAACCGACTCAGTCTGAATCCAGAGAAAACGGAGGTGCTCGTGATAGGTTCCCCTGGCCCGGGGATGGCGGTGGTTCTGCCTGTCCTGAACGGGATCACGCTTCCTGTGAAGGACTCGGTACGTAGTCTGGGGGTGCTCCTTGATTCGTCGCTCCACCTTACATCTCAGGTGGACGCAACGGTCAGGAGCACCTGTTATCAGCTTCGGCTGATTTGACAGCTACGTCCCTACCTGGGCCGGAGGGACCTTGAAACGGTAGTACATGCTCTGGTAACCTTCGTTTGGACTTCTGCAATGCGCTCTACATGGGGCAACCCTTGTACCATACCCAGAAGCTACAACTGGTGCAGAATATGGCAGCCAGACTAGTTACTGGTATACCCAGAGCCAGTCACATAACACCAGTGCTTAAAGACCTGCACTGGCTGCCAATTCGCTTCCGGGTGCAATACAAGGTGGTAGTTATTACCTATAAAGCCCTAAATGGCTTGGGCCCAGGATACCTTGAGGACCGCCTCTCCCCGTGCAATCCGCCCCGCACTCTCAGAACATCTGGGCAGCAACTATTGAGGGTCCCAGGGGCCAGACTAGCCTCCATGTCTAGGAGGACTTTTACCATCTCGGTCCCGACCCTCTGGAATTCCCTGCCCATTGAGCTCCGCTCGGCCACCTCCCTGGCCCAGTTTAAGAAGGGGCTGAAGACCTTTTTGTTCAAGCTAGCATTCCCTGATACAGGCCCCAACTAGTCCCCCCCCCCCCCGCCTATGTCAGCAGTGGCAAGCTGGCCAGAATGTTCTTAATTGTATTTGCTTTTATAGTGTTTGTAATTCTGTGTATTTTATGATGTTGTGCACCGCCCTGGTTGTATAGAAGGGCGGTATATAAATAAAACTTTTATTTATTACTATTTATAACTTCTTAGATGCCGCTGTTGCCTCACATCCAGGGTTAGGAAGCAGGGGGAAAAAGACGTTTTGAGTGAAGGTTTGATCTTATAAAATGATACTCCTCTTCCATCTTCTCCTTGTCTCCTTTCCTGTAATTGTGTGTTTGTTTTTATTATGCAGTTCCCGATTTGGTACTTCTGTGACATAATCCTCAATATGTGGGATGAGAATCATCCATGCATTTTCCAAATAGGGTAATGTAGCCACTAGTCATGCTTCTCTCATTTTGCTCCTTTAAAATCCATTCTTATCACCATTCTCTCTACCTCTGCTCTCTTGAGCAACATCATCATGGTGGGCCCTTGGTGGCAATACTTTTTTGCATTGCTAGTTGAGCATTCCAGTATCCATATTGTCTTACATGTAGCGAAAGAGATGGGGTGTGTTGTCCTTTTCTGCCTGTCCCATCCCATACAGATTACATAACAGAATAGAAGAAGCCTTTTAAAGATCTAGAGGATTAATCCAAGTGATACACACTTAAATGAAGGGTAAAAGATCCCAATATTTTGTTTTAGTTTGCATTTTGTATACAGGAAGGCAACAGAGCATGTCACAAAACAGAAGCAAATTGAATTATTGTTACAAATCCTGAATATAAAGAATGTTTTGTCAATGTTGTGCAGATGTACAATTTAGGCACAAAAATCCTTTAACTGTGTCCAGCAAACAGTACAGTCCTGTTCACTGTCCCTGCTGATATGTAATGTGGTGCATAATTTTGCTTTCAAAAATGTTATTTTCCTGCTGGTAATCAATGAATTAGTAGACTATTAATTAGTGGTTCCATTAACAAGAGAGTTGTTAATGTTAATGTTATGGTGATTGGTTATGCAGTGATACCACCAAGGGAAAGCAAGCCCTTCATAGCTTAATCTGTGTGGAAGGGAAAAGACCACTTTAAAGACAAATACAGCCCAGAACCCCTTTGTTCCCATGTGGGATGATAATTTCCTTGCCCATCAGTACAAGAGAGTAAGATAAGCTCACCCAGATATCTTGGTAATAGGCCAATGCATTCACTTTCTTCTCCTACGGACACATTTTCTACCTTCCCAAAGAATCAAGGAAAAGAGAGTGCTTTGGAAGGGGTGAACAAAACATTTGCAAAAATAAAATAAAACAAAACAAAACAACAGCTGCTTATTTGAGCTTAGCTATATCTTTAAACCCCAGGTGAGCTAGAGTGCCTTCTATATACCTAGATCAATTTGTCATAGCTATTAGTTTCCGCTCTAATAAAAAATGAATGCTTTGGGCAAAACAGGCAGATGTTTCTGTGGGTGTTAATTCCTTGTGGATCAATACGTGATGAATGAATTTGCCTTTAACTTCAATTGAACTCAACAGATATTGTCCAATCAAAGGTTATATCTTCTGCAAAGGGATTGATTTCCATTCTGAGCATGTCACTGGTGTCAATTCTTCCTGTGGAGGAGGGGCTGTGCTCACTGAGCCAAGATTTTTCCCTCTAAGTTCAACTAAACTGATGTTGCATCCCATTTCCAATGCTGAGGACAAAATAAAGTGTTCACTCCTTAGCTTGCCAATGAATTATGCTAAAAATAAATCTGGTTGGAGCCAGTGTAAAGATAAATCCAATTAACAAGAACAAGAACACCCTTCCCACTTGAACAGCTGATAAAGGTGGAATGCAATTCATCCGAAGTGTCCTTAACACAGGGCAACAACAGCGGGGTTACAATTTAAAACTTGTCATGCATGACATAAGTGGATTTTAGGTCTTTCTGGTTTTGATAAGAAAAAAATGCAAATGGTGCTTGGTGTGGTTTCATTCTTTCCTGCAGTGTCCATATTTTTTGGGGGGGGGGGGATACAGACAGTTGGCAATTCTGTCCCTTCAATTCATTTCTTATCTATGGTGATCCTAAGGCAAACCTATCACAGAGTTTTCTTAGCAAGATTTGTTCAGAGGTGGTTTTGCCTTTATTTTCTTCTGAGGCTGAGAGAGTGTGATTTGCCCAAAATCACACAGTATATTTTTATGGTGGAGCGGGGATTCAAACCCTGGTCTCCAGAGTCGTAATTCAATGTACAAATGACTACACCATGCTGCTCAGTACAGATATTCATCTCTCTCTCTCTCTCTCTCTCTCTAAGATACACAAGGTGCACAATATGTATATATCTTTCTTGTGAATCACTGGATAGGACCTTCTTCCTTCTTTATCAGTTTCCATTCTGATAGCTAGTGCATCTCAGGGAATGGACTGAAGTGTTTTTAAAAAAATACCTAAAGATATTGACTGACTGACTGATGAATTGAATGACTGCAAAATTGCAAATGATGGAAAAAAGAAGGGGAGGGCTACACTTCTTTAATCATCTCTGTAATTTCTGCCTTTTGACTAAAGGATGAGTGAAGGATGTTTAGCATGAGCTGCCTGAAGATGGATCCCTCCCTCCACTAAGGGATTGAAAGGAAAGAATGTTGCAATTTGGGGGCTTAATCTGCACTGCAGAAATAATCCAGTTTGACACCACTTTAACTGCCATGACTCATTGCTATGGAATCCTGGTAATTGTAGTTTGGTGAGACATTTAACCTTCTCTATCAGAGGGCTCTGGTGTCACAACAAACTACAATTGGTGTCGAACTGGATTATTTCTGCAGTGCAGATGCAGCCTGAGACAATCATTTCACTTCCTAAACTGTAGTATATTTAAATGCTGTTCTGTGCATAATTTTACCACTCAGAGTTCCCAATAGCTTCCACACAAGCCCTCCCCTTAGAGAGTATTTAGATGGCTCTCAATCATTGTAACAGACTGTACTCTATTACAACTTAAAAAACAGGCACCCAGCAAGCAGCTAAGAATATGTACCCAAATCACTCTGAAACCAGTGAAGCAAGTGCAAAACACAAAACAGTTCAGGTTTGTACCTAAATTATATATTTTTTTCCAGCAGGAAACAAGGAGGCACAATTTAACTACACAGTCACATAGCAAATATTGCTTCATTCTGAACTGTGCGTGTGTAGAATAGGAGAGATTGCCCATTGGAAATATTTAGATGGGAGGCCAGCACCGGATACTAAAGGCTCTAGGCTATACAGTGGTGCCTCGGGTTACGAAATTAATTCGTAACGCGGCCGCTTTCGTAACCCGAAAAGCCTTCGTAAGCCGAATTGCCATAGGCGCTAATGGGGAAAAGCCGCGATTCCGTGCGAAAAAGCCGAAAAAAGCACCAAAAGTTTTTTCGTAACCCGAAAAAACATTCGTAACCCGAAACAATAATTCCCTATGGGATTTTTTCGTATCCCGAAAATTTCGTAACCTGGGTATTTCGTATCCCGAGGTACCACTGTATGTCAGAGGAAAGAACTGGCAAAACCACCTTGCCTAAGAAAACCCTATGGAATTCATAGGGCTGCCATTAGGCAACAGGCAATCTGAAGGTACATACATCATGAGGATAAAGAGTTACTGATAGATAACAAGAGTAGCTGCTCAAGATCCCTATGCAGCAGTGATTTTTTAAAATAAATAAATCAAGAAATGTCCAATGTTCATTTTCCTTTGCCACTGCCATGGCTTCCTCTTGAGGGGGAAATCTAGGACATATATGGTCATGGAACATCAGAGTGTGGTCAACATGGCAAAGGTTACTAATTAGGAAGCTAAAAGAGGCTGCAACAGTTTGCTTTTGCCTGAACCTACTGAGAAGGACATGATTCTCCCCCCTCTTCTCGACTCCACCCTATTGAGTTTATCGGATGCAAGCTACTTTTCATTTTCAACTCCGTTTGCAGCAACTGAAGTGACAAAAGGGGGAAATGGGAAAAGGAGAGAAACTGGAAGATTTTAAAAGCAACTGAAAAAGTGGGACCACAGGATTAATTGGGGCTATCCCCTGTCAAACAGAGACAGTTGAGAGTATGTAGTCCCACTTAGGGTAAATCATTGACTCAATAGAGCTTGCACAAATCTTGATTTACCAGTTACTGTTGATTCAGGTCTAGGATACTTGGGACTAGCAATTGGGCTCAAGCCATTGGCGGGATACAGATGGGCAGGGGAAGATGTCTTGGAGGTGTATTCTGCTGAATACGGAGCCTCTAGACCACCCGCCCCGGGGGCGTGGCTAAGGTGTATGGGGCTTCCACATGGGGGGCAGTGAAGACGCCTCACTTGGGGCCGTTTCTGACCCGCAGTTTCCATACCGCCGCCTCGCAGGATGCTGCAAAGAGAGAGGCAGCTTCCAAACGGGCGGCCAAAAACGGGGCTTTTTTTTTCTTTTGCCGGCTGGTGGATGCGCAGCTGTATAGCTGCGGCGCTCAGCACCGGCGACAGAAAGTATATGTGCACATTTAAAGTGCCCAGGCCCCTTTAAACTTTTCCCCCCGCCCTGCCCAAGAACAATGGTGGTCTCCTGCCAGCTGGTGATCAGCTGGTATTGGCATCCTTGTCCGCTTGTATGTTGCTAGTGTCACCAGCATCATGGATGCTTCCTCTCCTTTGGTCCCCGCGCTCTTGCTGAATCTGCAATGCACAGCCACAGCTGTCGCCGCTGCCACCACTGTCATCCCCCATCACCTCCCTTGTACATATGTAAATATTTAAAGTTTTAGCGTTTTTTTATTGTTAGGTGAAAATGGCACAGGAATATGTGTAGGGGTTCACTTTAAATTCCAAACTTTCCACAATTCAAGCAGCGCATGCGTACATGTTGCTCTAGGGTTAGGGTTAGGGTTAGGGTTACGAGCATTAAAATAGAGTGCAGCTGTGCTGCAGCTTCCACATCTGCATGGCATCTGACGCTCTAATTAGAGCCTCGGTGCAAACTGCACATGTTCCAGGACCCCAACTCATTATGCGACGCAGCAGACACGGAGCTTTTAAATGGGCAACTTAAATTAGCGGCGTAGCAATTCTGGCGTACCGGTGCAGCAGCTTATAGACGGAGCTGCGTAGTTGCACAGCATATAGAAAAGAAGCGGGGAAAAGCTGCACCTTTTTAATGCCGCTTCTTCCCGCTTGGGGCGTGCGGGTGGCGTGTTCATGGCGGCATTCAGGTAAGGGCCGTCTGAAGGCTATACCTTCATGACATCATGAATACACCCCTTTTTGCCCGTCTGTATCCCACCATAGTGAGTTATATTCTCTCCATCTTTGTTAATTTGTAGAGGAACAGAAGTTTATTAACACTTTATCTTTTTTGAAAATACAAGGTGTTCCCCCCCCCCCCATTTGCTTTTAAATCTTGTAGATTGGAAGTGTAAAGGTATACAGAACCTCTAAACATGTAGCACCCAAGGGAAGGATGCACTCTCACTCATGCAAATACATTGAGATCAACTATTTCATCCTGACCTTAAGAAGAACATTTTGATCTTGACTCTACTACATAGGAGTTTATCCCACGTGAGGGCTCCCATCATGCTCCTGTCACCCAAATGTCACCAAATTGCCATAGGAGCCTCCTGGTGGGATTGCTCAAGGCGCTATGCTTCCATTTTCATCATGGAAGTATCAGCGTAATTATTAGAAAAAAAGGCCCTTTTTAAATAATGTATCAAATCATTATTTAAAAAGGGCCCTTTTCCTAACAATTACAAGAACGCTTCCATGATGAAAATAAAAGTGTTCCCTTTTAATAGTGCCAGGCGTGATCCCACCAGGAGGCTCCTGCCACAGATTGTTGATGTTGGGAGCATGACGGGAGCCCTCGCTTGTGATAAACTCCATAGTGTCATTGGCCATACAGCCAATTAGCTAACTTTACCCCAAAATCTCTGATACCTTTTCAACAGATTAATATTTTAAATCAATATGTGACCCTCTGGCTGTTTTCGACTGCAATTCCCAGCAAATCTAGCAGTTTAGTCCATGGTGAGAATTGTCAAGTGCTGCAGTACAGCAGGATTTAAAGCAGATATGGGCAAGCTGGAGCCTCCAGTGCCATTTTTAAAGCCCTGAACTCCATCTCCAACTGTGCCACAAACCTTAGACTGCAAATTATGCTTCCAGATTTCTTTGTTTTAAAGGGCATTGCATAATTTCCCACCAATTTTTGGCGACTCAGTGGTAGCAATCCTGGGGGACCCACTGCAGTCTTGGGGAAAGGGGTTGGTCCCTTGAACCCATCAAAGTTGCCCACTCTGAACAACAGTACTGTACCTTCCAATTTCTGTTCTGTCACTTGCTTGACCTTCTATGTTACGATAACAGAGATTATGAGAGAAATTCATATGGGCAAAGAAAAGATACAGCCATTGTTTACCATAAGACATCTTTATGTCTACTGAAATCAGGGGTCATATACAGATGAATAGTTCAATGACATATATAAAAAAGAAATGGATATTTTGTTGCTGTTTATTGTTATTTTATGTTAGTTTATGGTGGCCCCAGGAATATAGCTATGGGCTGCTGGTGGTAAAGGCATTGCATTCCCCCATAGCAATTTTGCTCACCTAGTGAAAATTCAATCAGTCTCCAAATTTCTATCATTGCAGAGGGTGAGGCTTTGAAAGTTAGGAACACCCAAAACTCTTACGTTCACTATATAAAGGTGGGATATAGTGATATAAGTATATGGTATAAAGGGAGCCCTCTCCTGCCATTCCATTGATGTCAGTTGAGCTTACTTCTGAGTGCCTAAATTCAAACTGTACAACCTATTGAACTTTAACAAAATATCTGCATACAGCTGAAATGCAGATTTTGGCCCTATATCATGAAGTCAGGCTATGGTAATAGTGAGGAAAACCACATAATATGGCCCATGTAGACATGCCCCCACTCTCTGTCGATGTGCTTAAAATATTAGTAACACTTCAAAGCCCCATGTGCTTTCCCAAAATGAGCCCATTTTCCTTTCATTTTAGCCAAATTTATCATTGCTCCTGTGTGTGTGTGTGTGGGGGGGGGGGGGGATTCCATGGTGATATTCCCCAGGTCCCCCTAATCTATATTACTGCTAGTATGGAAAAATTAATAATCTTATCTTTGGAGAATATTCTCTTCCCCACTTTCCAAGATCCTAAAGACTCTTTCATAGATAGTACTAGCAAGAAAACTCTTGGGACTTTCAGTATAGTCTTTTATGTCCTAAACATAAAAGAAAGACACAGAATTAGAGTTGTTTAAAATAATTTCCCAGTTCATTTTATTCCTCCCCAACTACTTAGTGTGGCTTTGAAAAACAAACAAGCAAACATTATATTATCCATTTGCATATGTGTTGGATTACATGGCAAAATTAGAACATTAAAATTTTATTTTAAAAAATATCATAACATGATGCTAATAAACCCAATCTCAAACTTGCATAACCTCAGTATAATGCTGTTGGGCTGCTTTAAATAAAAGGATCACAACAAAGTGAATAAGCAGCAATGTGGTACAATCAATTGCCCTTTAATATGCTCCAGAGCAGCTGACACGTCAAAACATGGCCAGTTTGATTTGTTGTGACTGGGGCTGCTTTGTCAGAAACCCAAAGCAGAAAAGGAGCTGAGAAACCAAATAAACAGTTACACTTCAGAGAACAGGCATAGCAGGAAACAGGATTACACCCAGCAGATTTCCAACCATGTGCTCTGTGAGTTCCCTTGGTATTAGCATTACATTTTGCACTTTTCTGCCTTCCACTAATTTTTGTGAGTTTGGTTTTGAGCTAGACATAACGAAATTAAAACTAGATATGATTTTTTTATCACACCATTTTAACTAGGATACTGTGCAACCAAGTATTCCTCTGCATTCATCAGGATTCATATATGCTCAGATTTTCCCATTCTTTCTGTGAAATGTGTGTTCTACTTGTTTGACAAACAGTATTTTAAGTTCTGTCTCTCTCAACCTCTATACAGGCCATTTACACTCATTTCACCTTACCCCGACATTGTCCTATTCATATGAGACAGGGTTGAAGGGTCGATTCAAGTGCAGACTGTCTTCATGGGTGAAGACCAGTTCTGCATTGAATTCAGGCCATACCTGACTTAAACTGGTTTTAAAAAACTCACCAGTTGCTCCAGATCTTCCAGGATAATTCAGAACACTCTATAGTGAACCCTGATGTCTATTTACACAGAGCCCCACTGTGCCACCAGCTGCCAGTACTGCTGATGCAAACTGACCCCTCTGAGGTCACAACAAGGTGACCAGCCATGTGATTAATGCTGGGTGCTTTATTTTTGCATCAGCAGTACTGGCAGCAGGTGGCACATGTGTGTAGAAAGCCACCTGGTGTCACTCTGGAGTGCCCAGGTAACAAGAGGAATTCAGGGTAACTTCAGGGTGAAAATACTCTGGGAGCAACCTGGAGTATTCTGGCCAGTGTAGACCTACCCTCAATCTCACTTACAGTGTCACCTGATCCAGGTCAAATCCACCACACACCCCTAGTAATGTCTCAGAATGTTGCTACAGACCTACCTCTTTACCACTGACATGACCAAAGGACTATGTCTGAAATGATCCTTTGGCCTCTGTCCTCTTAGTAACCACAAGACTGTGTCCTTTGAGTTTTTGTTTTATTGAATTTTGAGGGCCAATACATTGATCAAGCAAAATGGAACAGAGATAATATGCAGTACAATCCTCGTATTCATGGAGGTTACATTCCAAGAACCCCTGTGAATACCTGAAACCTTGGATAATAGGAAATCTTAATATTTTCAAAGTGGAGAACTACCTATCTTCCGAGCGTAGAGTTCACCACAGGGCTTGTTGGATGGCAGAGCCTTGTGGGGGGGGGGGGGGCTTTGATACCCTCCATGACAGAAACCAGAATTTTCAATATAAGCAAGGTCCAATGGACCAAGCTGAGACATGTGATGGGCGGTGGAGTCAGTATATAAGGACAATACACCCCCCATCCTGCCTCTTTTCCATGAAGCAGCCCACCCTCCCACCCTAAATGCAGTATGAACTTTGTTGGTCGCTTCGGGGCCGGGTAGGAATTTTCTCCCCTTTCCCCGGGGTTTTTTGCTTACCCCATACTGTGTGCCAGGACTGGCTTTGGGTAATTGGCTTTGGGTGGCTGTTAAATAGGTTTCACTGGCCCATATGGGGTTAAAGAACTGTTTGGTATGCACCATTGGCACCCCTTTGTGGTGAAAGGTTAGGCTCTTGATCAGCTTATACACATCAAGGGACGTGGATTGTGAGAGAACCTGCCTTTGGGGTATACATGGGGGTTTTGCTCAACCTTACAAATTCGAGGTAGTTTGGGGGAGAGTGCCTTGTGTTTACCTTCCTAGGACTGGCTTAGGATGCAATCTGAATCATTAGATTTACCTCAGGGTTCAGTGTTTGTGCCCAAAGGGAAGGCTGAAGAGGAAGTCTAGGACTGACACCTGGCTTCAGCTGGACCCACACCAGGCTTTTACTTTAATCAATTTGCTCAGAGTTTGAAGTTAAGGTTGAAGTTCAAGTGCTTAGCTTTAAATAAATTATAGGTCAAATAAATGGCCCTTTATTCATCCAATTTACATGTCTGGTCTCGCTATTTCATGGTTGGGTATCAATGGAATCACGCTGGAGGATCTAGAGAGAACTTCTTTTTCAAATGTAGATAAGTGAAGCCAGGGATACCAAATTGGTGGATATGGGGGTTGTACTATATTTCCAGATTTCTCTGGTGATTTCACATATGGCTCTCAGTGTCACTTGGCTGAGAATCTGCTGTGTTTTCAGAATAGGATAATTAGGGTTTCTTCCTCTGTGGGCTGATGCTACTAGGGTTGTAATGAACACCACAACAGGGAACACTCCTCAGGCATTCATCATCATTGGGATAGCTGTGTCTTAGCTGTCAGAGTGTAAAATAAAATAAAAGTCAAGCAAATATCTGCAGTGGGGTTCCTTTTGATTTCATAATGGTACTCAAACGCCAAAACTGTGCTTTCTTTTGAAAGTTGTTATTGGCAGGGGGAAAAAATAAGCAGCAAACACTGAAACCAGTATTTTTATGTTATTGTAAGTTAACTGCTGCTTCAGAAAATAAAACATAATGTGAAGGAAAGCATAATGTGAAATAAGCTATAACAAAAGCAAACATAGCTGGCAGTTTTACCATTTTTTTTTCTCTTTTGAGAAGAAAACAGCTATTCCAGAGATATAATTTTGGAATAAAACAGTAAAGTGGCCTTATCCAGCAGTCTATCCAGCTATTTCTGTTCTGTGACCAGTTGAGCTGGGATGGCATTTTAACAAATACACTCTTCCAAAGGGTTAATACATTGTTACTGAAATATTTCCAATTATTTATTTGGTTAATACATAAATAAATTAAAAAGAAAACTGTTACATGATTGATACATTTAGGCAATTGGGAAGCATATATTTCTACCCTAAAAGTAGATGATCTGGTCCCTATTTCACAAGGGAATAGCCCATCCAACAGCAGAAAAACCAGATGAGTGTACAGAGCATAAATGGGCAACTGCCAAGAGTTGGAAGTCCACATTGTCCATCTGTGGGAACCTGGGGCCTGGGCCATGTCCCACTGCACCATATTGCATTCATATTTAACTGTTCTGCTTTTAAAAACCTTTATCCCAGAAAATTTGGTTCAAATTGTCTACTCATTCAGGGAGCAATTTTTGCCATATTTTCCCCAGACACATTTAGGCCTAGGGGAGGCCTTTTTTTCCAAGTAAGAAGTCAACTGGAAGTCAATTTCTGTCTCACTTTCTGTTTGGGAAAGGGTCTCCTGGGTCTCAAATTACCTGGGGTAGCTAAATTGTGGCAAAATTCCCCCCTGCATGGAGGATGATTTTGGGCCAAATTGTTTACAATTGTTTTGAAAATATTTTTGTACATGGTGCAGGTGCATGCTGGGGCCCTCAACATGTTCTTTACAGATCTCATTTGCCTTACCACAGCAAATAGGAGTAAAGGCAATCATTTTATTTCATAAACAAACATAGGCTGAAATCCTTCATCAGAAAGATTCTGGATAGTGATGAAGGGGAGGGGATATACATGGAGACATGTATTTCCTGTAGCTGAATGTGCTGTAATAGGCATCTTCAGATTGTTGCATTGTCAGAAAAGACTTTCAACATACACAACAACTATAAAAGTGAATTGGAAAGGTCTGAGTCAAACGTACCTCATTTTGCTGTTGTTAACTGCCATTAAGTTGACTTTGACTTATGATGACACTATGAATGGAAGTCACACTGTCATCAACAGTACTGCTCAGGTCTTGCAGACTCAGGGTTGTGACTTCCTTGACTGAGTCTATTCACCTGTAATACAGTCTTCCTCTTTTCCTATTGTCTTCTTACTAAGCATTATTGTCTTCTCTAGTGAGTCATGTCTTCTAATGATGTGTCCAAAGTACAAAAGTCTTAGTTTAGTCACCTTAGCTTCTAGGGAGAGTTCAGGCTTAATTTGCTTTAGGATCCATTTATTTGTCTTTGTAGCAATCCACAGTATCCATAAACTATTCTCCAGCACCACATTTCAAATTAATTGATCTTCTTCCCATCAGCTTTCTTCACTGCCTAGCTTTCACAACCATACATAGAAATGGGAAATACAATTGCATGGGCAATCCTAACTTTAGTATTGAATTATATATCTTTACACTTCAGCATCTTGTCTAGTTTCTTCATAGCTGCCCTTCCAAGTCCTAGTCTTCTGATTTCTTCTCTGTGGTCTCCATACTGATCAATGACTAAGCCAGGGTATGGAAAATCTTGAAGTAGCTCAATGACTTCATCATCTTATTTAAAGTTCTGTAAATCATCTGCGGTCATTTTTTCCCTTAATGTTCAACTGTAAACTTGTCTTTCTTAAAGAGCTGTGCATGGTTTTAACTGGTTTGAGTAAAAGGCTCTCCCAGGCAGTACCTCTCTTTAGGGCCTTACAGGCTAGAAGCTTTAAAAATGGATAATTAACCAGAATGACTCCAGGCTAAAGTGAAATAGAAGAACAAGCATGACAAACCAACAGAACAGTCTATATTCAATCAAGCTGTTTCTCAAAGTAAAAGTGGGTACAACATTATGGCAGATAAAAAACCAACTATTCCTAAACAATCTGGGGAGGGTGGTGGCAAAGATCCAGCGTGGCATAGTGCTTTGAGTGCTAGACTATGATTCTGGAGAAGAAAGTTAAATAACCAGTGTAAAGTTGAAGGCTTTCAAGGCTGACATCCATAGTCTTTTGTGGATTTTTCAGGCTAGATGGCATTTCTGTCCTAGCACTTCTGATGTACAGCAGAGCAAAATAATATAACACTTTTTCAGCTAGCAGCTAGCTAGCTAGACTAACTCTGAGCTCATCTACACTGGCCAGAAGTGTAGCCACTCCAGATTTTCCCATCATTACCTTTGCTCTCTGGAATGACACTGAGTGGCCATGTACACATGCGTCTCACTGTGCCAACCAGCGGTGGTGCCACTGGTGTGAAATGAGGCTCCCAGCGTCAACCATATGGCTGGGAGCCTTGTTGTAATCTCTGTGGGAGTGGGTCATGTCAGCAGTGATGGTGACAGGTACCACAGTAGGACACGTGTTTAGACAGCCATCCAGTGTCATTCCAGTATACTCTGGACTTTTCAATAAAATTAAGAACAAAGGGTGAATTTTTTAGATTGATTTATCCAGTGGATACTGTGGATTAAGTGTGGAACTGGATTTCCCTCATGAAGAGAGGTCACACTAGAATCGGAGCTTTGGGCCTGAATCATGTAGACATGTCATGGTGAGCACAGGAGGAAACTGGTAAAATTGGCTCATGTAGACATGCCCTCAGTTTATTTTCCAGCACTGCTAATACCAGCACCAGAATAGCCATCTTTTCAGTGATCAACTACTCACAGCCTAGTTCATCAATGGGACCCTAAGGAAATGTAGATTAGACTCCTCTGGACATTTGAAAGTTGTCATGCCCAGCCAAAAATAAATATTAAGGGGAAACATCTTGCTTTGTTAATATCCCTAATTATAGTTTTACTTTTAAAAATGTCTATTTCAGCACATATTCAAAAGCTAATTTTTCTGCAATACTCAAAGAATGGTGGACTAATGTGGGTGTGGCACAAAACTGACTAGTACATATGTATGGATTTCTTTGTGTATAAGAAAATGACACAAAGAAGAAAAAAGATTGATTACTCCTCTATTCCCATGAAAACCAGCAAGATTTCTCAATAAAAGAGGCAGCAATCACATAAAAGGACAGATAAATTTTCCTCCTGATTTTAAAAAAGCAATTTTATTTTGTTGCTTAAAATATTCATACTCCTATATTTAGCCAATCATTCACACTAGCTCACAACATAATTAAAACAATTTTCTACATGCAATGCAAATTTGCTCAGTGGGTATCATTTTATGAAAACATAGGATCTGCAGACAAAAAAGACCCCCTACATTTTATGTCCTGAAGTTGACAAGCAGAGATAAAAATCTGTCTTCTCCATCTAGATAACTGTCAGATTTTAGTCTCCAAAAGAAACAGATCTGTTTCTGACCTATTTCACCAGGCAGTTGACCTTTGTTGTCATGGCAATCCCTTCATTCATGGTCTCTTTATGTGATGTTGTTCATTCCAGGCTCATCCAGAAGAAAAGGAAGGAATGAGAAATAATCCAAATGTCTTTAAATTTTGACTGCTATGAACTAGTTGAAGAAAAAGGGGAGTGAAGAGAATGTATGTGTAAATCTTTTATCTCTTTTTTTTTTCACCGTCTGCTTCACCAACTCTCCAGCTCAGTGGAGCATGTGGCCCATCAGTAGGGCATTTTTTCTATAGTGGTCCCCTAGGGAGTCTCTGGAAGGAGGAAAAACAACTACTTGAAATCATATTGGAGCTATGGGGACTCTGTGTGGACTCTGGAGCTGGGCTGATGTTCCTAGAACAACAGCTATGGGTGCAGAGATATATTTTCACTCTTGCAGATGCCAACTGTCAGCTGCACTATCCTTCTGCAACTAGAAGCTACCTATGGCTATGATATCTGGTTTTGCTGAGGTGTTTTCAGGGTCTGAAAGTTTTAAACATAAACCAACACTTCTAAAGGCTTCTAGGAGTGGCAGTTTACTATGGAGGGGGTGGACCCAAGAAAAAGGCCCTGGAAAAAATGGGAGGTATTGGTTTGAGTGTCAGATTGCAACTCTGGAGATCAGGGTTCAAATCCCAGTTTGACCATGAAACAAATATTGCCAAAAAACAAACAAACCCCACAATAGGTTCGCCTTAGGGTTGACATAAGTCAGAAACTACTTGAAGGCATACAACAACATTTGGGGATTTGGGAAAGTATGGAGATCCACACACACAAAAATAAAATCCCAAGGACTATATGTGGCTCATTGGTGACAATTTTTCCATCTCTGCTGTACAGACCAACACAAGAGATTCAGAACTAGGATGTACTTTCCCAAATGGAACCTATTAAGGGTGCTAGCTGGCTGTACCTTTATGCTTTTAACATATGGGCCGAAGTCTGGAGTGTATTCACCACCACATTGATACAAGAGCTACAGTTCTGTAAGCCCCTCTTCTGTCCCATTTTCTGTTCATTTAGATATTCTACACACAAAACACTGCGAGGGTGGTCTTCTTCTTCTTCTTCTTTGTCTAACTATCATAGTTAACTAGACAGTTTTACTGTTCTTACTGACATCTGTTTAGGGTCAAGTCTCTAAGAAATTTAAACCAATTCCACCAATTTATTATTGTTGTGATTTCAGAAGCTAAGATTCAAACCTATGATTCAAGGGTTTTTAAATAAATAAATAAATAAATAAATTTTATTTATATGTCCCACCTCTTCCAAGGATCAAAGTGGGATTACATCATTAAAATAATACAATGCAATTGAACAGTCAATAAAATACTAATACTGAATTATACATCCTTATTAGTTCCTTAAAATCTGCCAACATCAATTTATATACCATCATACTTAGTGGGGGGGGGGTCTTAATCATCATCTCTATACCAAATCTGATGGGAAAGCCCACCAGAAGAAATCCGTCTTTAGTGCCTTCTTAAAGGCATCTAAATTAGTGATAAGACGGATCTCCTCCAGCAGACTATTCCATAATTTAGGGACTGCAGCATTGAATGCTCTATGGGAAGTTGTGGTTAATCGAGTATTACAATGTTCCAACAAATTCTTCCCTGACGTTCTGAGTTTGGGAGGCGGATTATGTAGGGAGAGACATTCCCACAGGTAACTTGGGCCCGAGCCATGTAGAGCTTTAAAGGTAATGGACTGTGAAGGCACTACGGGACAGGCTGAACCAATAGGTTTCAGCACTGTGGAAAGCTCCTGTAAAGTGTAAACAGAAACAGTGCAAATCAACTGCTCCACAGATGTAGAGAGGCCAGCTGCCACTACTGGGAAAAACCTCCACATTCTTTCCTAGGAACCTTAACCACCCAAAACTTAGCAAAACAAAAAACAAAACCAAACAAAAAGCAGAAAAATCACAGCAGGGGAAGCAGAATCCCATTTGCCAGTAGCTAAAGGCAACCACAGAAAAGGGCTTGTCCTGAACTAACTACCACCCCTGTAAAAATGGAAAGGATAATCAAAATTACTTTTTAAAATAGTAGAAAAACTTATTTGTTGAGTGTCAGAAAGCAATGACAGAGAAAATCTCACATACGTATGAAACTACAGTTTCAGACTTACTCTGTTAAAAGTAAAATACCTGTAGTGTTTTTTCACCAGCATCATTAACGTCTTCTTCTCCTTCTTAATTTTCCTAAACCTCCTGGTTTACTTACCCAAACTGAGTGCAAGTTACATCTTTTAAAAATCTTAGAAGCAATATGTCCAAATCTTCTCCTTCTTTGTTGCTTAGAAAATAGCATGTTAGTAGAAAACAACATTTCTCGACAAGACACAAGTTTTTCTACATAGAAAGTATTTCTGCAGTGAAAACAAGTTTTCTGTACATTTTCTGTGCAAAAAGATGCTGTTCTATGTTCAGAAAACCTATTTTCTGTGAAGAAAACATCTTTTTTTCCCACCAAAAAGCTACATGCTTTTAATTTTTTTAATGATTTGTGCAAAATAAGTCTCAAACTGTGAAAAGTATTTGAAAACTGCTCAGTTTTCTCCACTTTTCTTGAAGGGAGTAGTAGTAAAAGTATTCATTATTGCCTGTGAGAACAAAGTTTATTAAGATTTACATTTCCCCTTCCCTGTTCCTGTCTTCCCTCAACAACTGTGGCATCACTAGAATGGCTTCCCCTGCAGATTCCTACATATATTTACTTATTTCAAAATACATACTCCTTTAAGTACAGAGAGTTACAGACCATGATTAAAACCTTGCAATACACTGGCAAGCAACACAGAGTTCTTAAGATTGCAGTGATGTGCAAATCCTTAAAATAAAAATGAACTGTTGACCAATGGAAATCTCATCTATATGTGCTTGTCTCCTCAGCTGAGCTTCAATACCAGATTGTGGCCAGTGGGATAATGTTTGAAGTAGAGGCTATGGGAATGAAAGTGGATGGTGCAAGGAAGAGTCTATTTTCCTTGTATATCCTTTTTACTCTTTAAACCACACCTCTCCCCTGATTTATTGTGGCTGAGACAGATCCAGATTTAAACAGATACTGTAGATCTATTTCTGTCACATCTACTTTGACCCTACATGATGAATAAGGAGAAAAACACCCTAAACCTATTTTTGTTGTTTATTTGCTTAATTCCCAATTACATTTTCCACTGCAACAATATTCTTACTGTCTTTCTCACCCTCTCCTTTACAAAAATGCCTTTGCTATGATTTTAGTTGGAACAGGGTCCTATTAATTTTCTTCAGACTGGAAGCCCTGTCTCTTCTCCATTCTGTCCTTCTTGAATCAGATAATAATACTGAATACAATGTGTTACTACCCTACAGAAATGAATAAATAGACACAGATCAGACGGCAGTAGGTTTTTCTCCATTGCAGCTGTTAATTAAATCGCCAATGTCAAGAGGTTTGTGGTACAATCAACATTGCTTATTGTGTGGTTACTGTGATTTGATTACTCCTCACTTTTAATAATGTGTAAAGCAACCATGTCATTTGTGGTATGGTTACTGTACCAAGCAAACACATGTGAATTTTGTGCAGAATAAGTCTCAAGTTGCAAATAGGCTTCCAAAAACATGACTTTTAAAAAAAAAAAGATTTTCCCTCAGTGTGAAGAAAATTGCTAAAATTACTCATTTCTTCTGAGAAGAAACTTAGTGAACAATTACATCCTTACTCACATCACTTCCAGTTTCATTTCCGGCTACCATGGGGAGGGAGAGTAAACATTGTGAGAAAATTATGAGTTGTGGAAGCACAACCACCTTGTTTGGGAACAGGTTTCATCTATATTGACCATGATAAATAATGGAAATTTCTTTTAGATTTTTTTTTTTGGGGGGGGGGGGGGGGGGGGGCTCTAGATGTCAGGGATGATGGGAGTTGTAGCTCTTCACCTCTGGCTCTAACTCACCACCTTGTTATGCAGCGGTGCTGACCAGCTTTGGTCAGTGGTTAGTACTTTTCTCCAAAGCAGCAGAGTTTCAAAGAATAGGCTGAAGACCCTGACAAACTCTCCAAGCCTTCTCACTCTTCTTCCTGAGATGTCTCCAAACTTCTCCAGGATTCTGCTGGCTCTTGTATCTTCACTCAAGACACCAGACAACTCAGTAGTCTTATATATAAGATCTACTTTATTCTACTATATACAAATACTAATGCCCTCACAATCTCTACAATCTCCAATATCTCCAAAGCACTCCAACTATCCACAACTACCCACAAAATACATTGGCAAACATAGCAATTATTATAGCCATTGTTAATCACCACCCACTAGTCAGTTTCCACCCGGTGGGTGTGTACATTCATTTTGATTGGTTCACATAGTTCAACTCATACTTAAGAATTTCATCATTTCACCTTGTACACTTAATGAATCTCAGGTGTTTCCAATTGTACATTCTATAATTCTGTCCTTGACATTCAAGACTTCTAAATTACATTAGCTTTTTCACCCGTGTAGCTTCTTAATTGCTCTTGCTTAGTCATTGTGACTTTCATATACATGTTTTATTTCTATTACTGTATATCCCATGTTGCATTTTCCTTAACAATAGAGACTTAGCAAGGGTTCATGGCCGCCCATACCCCCCATTCCTGGACTGCATATGGCCTGCAGATTGCATTTTGTCCACGCTTGACATAGAACTATCCTTAGTGCAGCATCATTCTACAAGAGCTTCCTCAAAAGCAAGGCCCAGTGAGCTATTTTCTAGTAAGCGTACTTTAAATTTCATGCTATAGAGAATGTATTTTGTCATGATGTATTTTGCATTCCATGGCAGTCTAGATTTCTAAAGAAATCCCAGATATCAGGATTTTTACAAATATAACAGTCTTTACACCAACCAAGAGAAATGCTTACAAAGCAAATGCTGAAGGCAAAAACCTTGGGATAAAAACAAATCTGTGAACCACAAAACTTGAAACTTTCTCAGATTCTTGAAGGCCATTCTGCACGTATCTGTTTAGCCCTTGATTACTGCAAAATCTAGCAATGATTTATAGGACTGAAAGAGATGCCACAGATCAAGAATCTCAGGCAGAGTTTTCATATCACTTGACACAGCCTGAGACAAGATGATTTTCAAGTGAGGCCATTATTTTCAACTCAGATAAATGACTACTTAATATTGTAATGTAGCTTCCTACATAAAGCAAATGCAGTACACATGTAAAGTGAATATATTGTGTTAAAATATATTATTTTCAGTGTTCTTCTTTTCTTTCTATGTATATCCTGTCATGAAAGGATAGTAGAATATTGCTCAGTTAGATAGCATGTCACATTTTTTCAGACTGCTGGTGTGGAATGTTCTCCTCAAACATTAACAAATTTAATGATCTCAGGCATTGTTGGGGGTGGAGGTGGGGGTTAATCCACTCAGGATTTTAGTACAAATTAAAAAGGAGTTATCCCAGGTCCTGAACCATATCCACAGAAAAGCAGCCTTAATGTTTGTAGTAAAACAGAACAAATAAACTGCCACCTGCTACCATTGAACTCAGGTTGAAGAGGCATAGACAATGGCCCCAAAATGACAGTGAATAATGATGTAAAAATCTATCAAGCTCATTTTCTCCCACATTAACACTTCTAAAATTCTAGGTGCTTTCCTTTAACTTTAGAAAGAAATGTATAATCTGTGGGAAGTTATTATTAGAAATAATGACATTATAAAACATGTGTGCTGGGCAATTTTGGTAGATACAGCTCCTGAAAATTAAGCAGCTGGTAGTTGAAGCATCTGACAAGCTCTCTCCTCAGCAGGATGTGGTAAGTTCTGAAGACACAGCCCTGTCCTTTGAAATTTAACAAATAGAGAAAATGGAGTTTTGGTAGAGTCAGAGATAGTTAAGAAGGAGATGCAAACCCATCGAGTACTTGGTGTCCAGAAGGAGGCACCTATAAAGCTCCCAACAGGTTCTCAGAGTCCTTATTGCTTGCAACCATTTAGTCTCTGGCACTACTCTTAGATTTCATGTTTCCTGGAATTTTTGACCTCCAGACTGCCATGTTTTTATGATTAATTGTTTTACCCCTTGCCTTTGGTTATCTGGACTACTGATTTTGAGTAACCACAGCAAGATCATCTGAGACCTTGCCCTGCATCTCCCTTTATCTTCTTGGATTACCTAGGTATGACATGGACTGGTTCAATTTCTCTGTTGCTGCTTCCTTAAGATAGTTTGTCTCTTTAGACGTTTGCAGCCCATAGGCATAGGACAATAGATATATTTATCTTGAGGAAAGAATAGTAAGATGCTATCTTTAAATATCTGAATGGATATCACATAGAAAATGGATGAACCTGTCTTCTGCTTGTCCAGATGATAAGACCCAAACCATGGATTCAAATTACAGGAAAGATTATTTTTACAAAATATTATGGAGAACTTCTTAAATGTAAGAATTGTTTGACAGCTGAATAGAATTGCCTTAATTAGAGGTTTTTAAACACATATCAGATAGCAACATTTCTGGGACAATTTAGCAGTATATTCCTGGATTGAAAGGGACTAGATTAGACGGCCTTTGGGGTCCCTTCCAAAGGTATGGTTCTATAAGATACTTACTTATTCAAAATGAGATAAATGGAATTCTCACCCATTATTAACTAACGTGCCTGTGGACTAAAAGATAGCTGTGATCAGTGCAATGAAGAACTGTTCTGTAAAGTCAAAGGGAATGATTGGTGTTTTGTCTAGAAGAGAAAATGCTTCTTTGACAGCTGCAATGGTGCCTTGAGCCTTCTATCTGGATCCCACCAGTGTGTACTATAAAGAAATGTCTGAACTAATATACTAACAGAAGATAAAGGGGAGCCACACATTTACCCCAGAGTGTTTTCATTCCCCTCTAGATTGCTCATTCTGTGTCATTTTCCCCTTTGTTATTCCTCCAGTCATTTCCCATGTGCTGTTTCTGTCAACTTTGTCAAGATTCATCCAACTTCCTAGCTTCCTATGACAAAACTAGTTTGGTGGGGATGGGGGAAATGATTGCTCTTGACTTTTCTCTTCCTTTCTCTGTCTCCTCCTCTGTCATATTTATCTTACTGATCTTCTTCACGTTTCAGCATTTCTGCACTCTCTTTTTCAGCACTGATGGGCTTTAGATTTCACCCACTGGACTATTTGATGAAAGCAAGGCCTGGCAAGCACTATTTGTCCAAGGGCATTTTTCTCCTTCAGCTGCTGCAGTTTGCCAATGGTTGTAATTCTCTGTATAGCAGAACTTTGAAAAGCAGAGGAGGAAAATACCAGCACCATATTCAGTAACTGGATAATCCAGTATAACTTCAATTGATTCTCAAGTTTCATTTATGCCTGCATGCACATCACTTTTTCCTCCACCTTAGACTGCTGTATGCAAGATGACAGCTAACTAACTAAATGTGTAAACTTTTTCTACCAAAAAACTCACAGACTAGCCTTTGGTTTCCATCAATTGTGCTGCTACAAAAGACCATCTTCTGTAGACCAAGAAATAAAATTCAATCCCTATTTTTTTTTTCAATTATAGGGCTGCCATGGAAACTGACACCAGCAAAAGAAATGGGCAACACAGCCCTGCACATGTGCATCAAGAATGATCTTCTTTATGATGACAAATGAACTAGGATGTAAAGACTATGTGCAAGTTTTCCTGCCCTCAAATAGATACTGCAAGTAGAAAATGATGTAACAATTTCAACATTTGGGATTTTTTGCCATTAAAAAAAGAAGTTGTGTTAAAAATAGACTCTTCAGTAATTACAATGTTGTCAGTCTATCTTACAGCTTCATAATTACTCTAATTCATTTTTTAAAATCATTGTTCCATAAAAATGGTTGAAAGTCCGCCCCCCCCCCCCAAAAAAATTACCTTTTCACCCATGCAACTCCCCATGGAGAACTTTCTAGGTGATAGAGAATGCAGGACCTAAATACCTTAAAGAGACCATATCCCATCTGATCTTGGAAGCTAAGTAGGGTCAGCCCTCATTTGTACTTAGATGGGAGACCACCAATGAATGCCAGGGGCTGTGGGTTATATTTTAAAGGAAGGAACTGGCAAAAATACCTCTGAGTATTCCTTGCCTAAGGAAAACCTACAAAATTCATGGGGTCACCATAAGTCAACAGGCAACTTGAAGGTACATGCACACACTGTCAGTCATCCTATGGCATCAGAGCACCTGGGACAATGGTGGTTGGTGTTCGCATCTGTAATGGCTAGAAAAGAAAAAGACCCTACAAATAACTTTCAAAATTATCTGTCAGCATGAAAGCTGCCTATTTCTCATTCTCACATTTGCTTGTTTTGTTAATAATAATAATAATAATAATAATAATAATAGGATTTATTTATAAGCCGCCCAATCACTGGGAATCCGGGTGGCTTACAACAGAGGGGATAATAGACGGTTCCCTGCCCTCAGGCTTACAATCTAAAAAGACACAACACAAAAGGAGAAGGGAATGGTGGGGATCAGGTCCAGCATTCTTTTCTTCCTCTGAGGTCTGGACCAAGGCAGATGGACTGGAGGGAGGGCTCTTCTTCTTAATCAAGGCTGGGCTCAATGGCGTTGGGCCTGTCCTTTCACTCCCTCCCAGGCCAGAAGATGACAGCTGGAAGGAGGGAGGGGAGGGCTCTTCCTCTTCAGGCCCTCTTCTGTTCACAATAATGTTTAATAGGTTTGTCTTGGAAAGGTACATACACACACACTCACAAACACACACACACACACACACAGAAAGAGGAGAGGAGAATGAAAGAATGAAGCACTGCAACAACACCTGCATCAGGACTCTGTGGAAGTCCCTACTGCTGCCTATTGCAGGACACCTCACTACTAGGCGGGAACTGGACATGTCATCAATCATTGCTCATTATCCAGCACCTTAGAGATTTCTCTGTTGGAGGGAGGTGCATGTCTTAAAAGGCAGGGGTTGGAGGGTTAGCATTCAGAAAGGTAGCTATGTCATTGTAGCTATATCACCATAGGTTATTTATTCATTTAATTTCTATCTAATATGGGACCCAAAGCAGCTCAAACCACACACTAAAACAATACAGCTAAATACAATATAGATTTTTTTTTAAAAAAAAAGCATTAAAGAAATCAAAATTACATTAAATCCTACTTATTGCACCACCTCAGTTCAGTTAGAAACTTAAAGGCCTATTTAAATAGCAAGATAGGAAAGTCTTGACCTTTGAATGAAAGGAGAGCAGGGAAGGGGCCAGCCGAGCATCCCCTGACAAAGAGTTCTCCAGTGTTGGAGCAGCCACTGAGAAAGTTCTTTCTTATGAAGGTGATTGAACTTAGACAAAGCCTCTTCCTCAAAGATCTTAAAACTTGAGTAGACTCATAAAACTCAGGTAGGCTTGTATAGCCTTACCTGTGGATGTGATGGGACTGAGAGAAAGCCCTCTCCTGAAGACTTTAAAACTCAGGTAGGTTCATATTCGTCTAATTAAAAGATTGTATGTACAGCGCTGTGTAAATTTACAGCGCTTCATAAATAAAGGTTAATAATAATAATAATATACAAAATAAATAAATAAATAAATACTGTTAGTATTTTATTATCTGTATTTTTACAGTTGTATTTTACTATTTTATTGATGTAATCCTGCCTCGCTCCATAGGGAGAGGCAGGAAATATAAATTATTATTATTATTATTATTATTATTATTATTATTATTATTATTATTATATAGTGGAATATGGTCTTTCAGATAGCCTGAGCTGAAGCCAGGTAAACTATGTCTCATGATGTAAGACTCTGGCTATGGCCCCATCCAGCCTGCCAAAATAAAGCTGCTTCGGGTCACTTTGGAGGTATGCTGTTTAAATGTTGCATGCATCCTAAGAGTCTGGAAGCTGTGCCAAAGCTGCACTCCTGTCCTTAGGATTGGATTGTGGCTTTGGCACGGCTTCCAGACTCTTAGGATGCATGCATCATTTAAACAGCATAACTCTAAAGTGACCCGAAGCAGCTTTATTTTGGCCTGTCTGTATGGGGCCTATGATTTTTGCACAGAGGATTGGGTGTTTTGGGGAAACAACTTCATGTTCTGCACAGAAACAACTTTTTGCAAAAACCCAAAAATTATTTTCCAAAAATAATCAGAGAAAATACCCCAAATGTTTTTAAATGGTCAAAAAATGTGCAGAAACGTGCATAAAACTTTTGAAATTCTTATTTATTGTGAGAACCAGTGAAACATCCCTAAGATCTACATCCCTAGATTTGCTACAATTTTACAACTATTTTTTTCTAACAATTGACATGTCATTAGTTCCATGAATCCATAGATCAGAGGCAAAGAATCTAAAATCTTTATTGCATGACAAAAGTAAAGTGACATGAAGTGAGAGAGAAACAGCTTTTTGTTACCTCTCCTCATGCCTTTGAAGCACTTCTATTCTCTTCCTGAGGGAGATGGTAATAAAAGCATGTATTTTGTCACACTGGAAACACGCACATGGCAAAAGGCATACTTTTATGACCACCTCTTTCTGGAAGGAGAACAGAACTGCTTCGAGGGTATGTAGTGAGGCATGCAGAAAGTCACTTCTCTCTCGTGGATGTCACCTTACTTTTATCTTGTGATAAGGCTCCAAGAAGTCAATAGCATAGTATTTCAAGGGGTAGAAGGATATACAAAAGGTCTTTCTGTGGATTTTGATAGTGCTCTCTCAGACTCAGAGCCTGAGTCTCAGTTTCTTTTCATTCTTTTTCTACTTCTTGGGGGGAGGGCATTGTTGTCATTGCTAATAGCCTCTTGATTTGTGTAGTTAGAGTAACTCATTGATTTAGTTATTTGGTTTATTGTCAGGTCCATCTGCCTTATCCTAACCCTGTTTTCCTTAGGTCATTAAAAACACTTTAATTGCCATCTGTGCACATCTGATTTTAGTTATTAAGTTTTGACTTTAACTGTCTCTCATGAGTTCTAGTTTTTTTTATTAGATATTTGTTTCTTTAAAATGCCAAGTTTGCTCCCTCCCTCACTTTACCTATCATAACTATATGATTATGTGTGTACACAGAAACACAATTGGGGATGAGAGGGAGGTAATAGTGCCACTGTATTCTGCTTTGGTCAGGCCCCACCTGGAATATTGCGTCCAGTTCTGGGCACCACAATTTAAAAAGGATGTTGAGAAACTGGAGCGTGTCCAAGGGGGGGGGGGTGACCAAAATGATGAAGGGCCTGGAAACCATATCCTATGAGGAACGACTTAGGGAGCTGGGGATGTTTAGCCTGGAGAAGAGAAGAGAATGATAGCCCTGTTTAAATACTTAAAGGGATGTCATATTGAGGAGGGAGCTAGCATGTTTTCTGCTGCTCCAGAGACTACGACCCGGAGCAATGGATACAAGCTGCAGGAAAAGAGATTCCACCTCAACATTAGGAGGAACTTCCTGACAGTAAGGGCTGTTTGACAGTGGAACAAACTCCCTTGGAGTATAGTGGAGTCTCCTTTGGAGATCTTTAAATAGAGGCTGGATGGCCATCTGTTGGGGATGCTTTGTTTGAGATTTCCTGCATGGCAGGGGGTTGGACTGGATGGCCCTTGCGGCCTCGTCCAACTCTATGATTCTATGATTCTATGATTCTAAATATCAATAAGCTAAAAATGTATAACTATGCATCTATTAACTTTCCTGTGTGTATGTATTTAATAGCGTAATAAAATCTGTTGTTTTGGTACTTGTCATGTGTCTCACTGTGTGAATTTATTTCTGCCAGTAAGTAACTACAACAATTCACATTCTCTTCACTTCAGTAATAAACATTTATGTTGGTAGTGATGGTGTTGCTGCTGCTACACATTTAAGATGAAGCAAAAGAACTATCCTTTTGTTGGCCTCTTGATACATATGTTTTGGTTGAGAAAGCACCTCATGTATTTCCTTTGTATCTCCTTAATAGTTAAATTTATTTATTGTTACCAAATAAGTTTTCTTCCTCTTCCTCTGCATCATTAGTTTAATTGAACCGTGGGGCATCTCTGTATTAGTTCTGCAGGAAACCCTTGCTTATTTGACAGGTTAGGGACCACAGCACTGTCAAAAAATGAAAATCATCAAAACATGAAACCAGAGCATTATGTGCTCTCACCCCTAACTTGTCTAATATTTGGGGGACACCTGACTCACTATTCTGAGGGGTGGTGTTATGAGATGTTTGTGCCTACCATGACTGTGATTTCTACTTCTGATAAATGTCTCCTTCATAAACAGTGGAAGGGGGAGGGCAGCTCAAGGCTCTGCTGCATTGGAGCTCTCATGTTTCCCATTAAAGGCGGGGAGGGAATAAAGCGGCCAGTACAATTGCAGCATCACCCTAGCCTTCTCCATGGAGCTGATGATTACATCAATCACCACTATGCCATGTTCTTTGTTTAAAACCAGTGAGTGGAAGCTGTTACACCAAGGTGCTGCTGAGCAACTAGCAAAAGCAATAACAATAGCAGCTACATTTTTATACCACTTCATACTGGACTAAGCAGTCTCTAAGCATTTTAGAATATATAAACTAATTGCCCCCAACAAGCTGGGTACTCATTTTAGTGACCTTGGAAGGATGTCAGGCTGAGTCAACCCTGGAGCTCCTGGCTGGTATGGAATTCACAACCCTTGTGACTGTGAGTGGGTGGTTGCAGTACCGGCATGTAACCATTGTGCTACCAGGGCTCCCTGGACTCATTATTCCTTCTCCTCCCCTGACTTCTCCATGGTGCTGACTGGGGCAAAGCCTAACAGATTCAACTTACCCCAGTCCGCATCATGGAGAAGTCAGGGGAGGAGAAGGAATAATTAGCCTAGTTGTTCAGCAGCACCTTGGCTGAACAGCTTCCACTCTCAGGGTTTAAACAAAAAATATGACATAGTGGGTTTGCTAGGCTATCTACCAGTATGCACCATGGCAAAGTGAGGGGAGGAAGAGAAATAACAAACTTAGTCACGCACTGGCACTCAGGCAAATGGCTTCTGCCCCATGGGTTCAAACAAAGAACACAGCACTGTAGTAGTAGTTGTTGTCATTGACTCCATAGTCAAGAGCAGGGAGACCCTACAGTTGATCCAGCCACATTATTTCCTCCCTTTTAGTGGGAAAACATGAGAGCTCCAACACAGCAGTTCCTTGAGCCTCCCTCCCATTTCCATCTAGCAAAAACAACATTTTCTGCCTTTCCCAGGCAAAAATGAGGAGAGGGCAGAGCATCCATCAGGCTGTACTCTTGGTCTGTTTCCTAGACAGAGGCAGCTCAGAGAAAAGATGGTTTGGGTCCAGTCTACTTGTGGGAGTACCTTCCTCCATACAATCCACCTCACACACTCAGGTCCTCTGGGAAAAATCTACTGCAGCCTAGGAAAACCAGGTTGGCTGCGGTTACCCAGAGGACCTTCTCATCTGCCACTCCAAAACTTTGGAATGACCTGCCGGAAGAGCTCCATCTTATCATGACTCTTGACGCCTTTAAGAATGCTGTCAAGATAGAGCTCTTCTGGCAGGCTTTCCCTGACTGACCGTCCTGTAACACTTGTATAGTTTGCCCATGTCTGCCTCATTTTTAACTTTTTTTGGTAATTCATAATTTATTAATTTTATTTTATATTTGTTGGTTAGTTGAAATGGGAGTTTAAGGGGATTGTATTGTTTTATCGTGTGTGTGTGTGTTGTATTGACACTGTTTTAATGTATTTTGTGATTGTAATCCACCTCAATCCTTTCTGAGAGGCAGGCTATTATTATTATTATTATTAGTAGTAGTAGTAGTAGTATTACTACTATTACCACTACTGTTCGGTTTGTCTGATTGATACTCTATGCTTTCAAGAAACATCTGAAAACTGATGCCCTTTCTTTCTGCTTGTCCACTATTACAAAGCATTGATCCCTGCATAGTTGTCCACCATATCGTCTTTGATCTTGTTTGGTGCAGTTCTCCAATTGTAGAAGAAGAGAATCCTCTAGGTGCTTCGGAAGTATTCCAATACAAACGAGGAAGTGTCTCATAGAATGAATGCAGCATGGACCAGATATGAACCATTAACAGCTTTAAAAACTATTTATGTTACTTAAACAAACACAAGAAACATAGCAGAAAAACCTCAAAAGCTCCCTGTCCAAATTTGTCAAGGTTAATGTCTTCCTTGGGATCTACTCTGTCT
>NC_056524.1:207051356-207074185 GCF_019175285.1 Sceloporus undulatus
CCACATTTTATGCAGTTGTGTGAAAAACTGAAACCCAATTTGGTTTCACAATGAAAGTTAAATGAAAGACTGGCAATATGAATTTGAATGAATTAAAAGATTCCACACTAAATCTGAATGCCTGTGACCAGCCCTCAAATACACCTTGTTCAAAAGAATGTAAAAACAGCTGCTCAAAGTTAGAAGTATTAAGAAATATCACTAAATGACTCGTTCTTACTGTAGTTCAGCAGGTCAAGACAACCTGTTCAGGTAACTAACCCTTAAATGATTTCTGGCTGCACTGAAAGAATGAGACAATGAATATGCTTTATGAAGGTTTCTGCAATTTGTTCAAGTGTCTCCACTCAAAAGTAGTGCCTTTTCCCTTTGTGAAGCAAAACATGCACACATAGAAAGAACAGAAGAACTGGCTGATGGATGAAAAAGACATAAACATCCCATCCAATGTTTCTATCTTTTAAAGTCCATGCAACAAAGGAAAAGGAATAAACTCTTCTAGAACATGGCCTCATAGCCCAAAAAACCCACAAAAAACAAGGGAGAAGCTACTGTTATTAGCTATGTAATTCGTACCATTTGTGCAGTTCACACAATTTGTTCAGTTAGCATTATTTGCAGAAAATGCATCCATGTCCAGATTCTTGTTAAATCTTGCAAGCAATATCTTGCTGACTATTAGCTGAAGAGGTCTCATAAAAACAAGATGGTTTGTCATATGAACAAGATGAGGGAAGACGTACATTTTCTTTTGGAACAGCCTAACTAAAATGTATAGACATGATCTAACCAGATCAATTGGATTGCACTGGGTATTTCTTCTTTTAATGGAAGGGTATTAGAAAGGTGCTTAAGCCTGCCACTGAAATTTCTCTACATCTGAAGTTCTTGGCTGTGTTTGGATCATGCCCAATAAGACAGAATATAAAAGTTCAGAACAAGGTGGAGGTGTAGCTGAGTGGCCTAGGAAGTCACTGTTGAGGAATCCAGAATCACTATAATGTTTCGGAATCCAGAAGCTGTGTTCCTATTAAATGCTATGTCTATGTTGTGGAGCAAAGAATACCTCTCAAACCAAGCACTATGCAGGATTTTCTATCAAAAGAATAAATTCCATATCATAACATGTTAAAAGAGCTTTGTAAAGAAATGAAAAGAAAAAAAGGGAGGGTTACAATATTAACAAGCTTTGAGAGATGGACGCCAATTGAGAAGTCTGAGCATTCACTCTCAAGTGCAGATGTCTCTTAAGATCCCACCCCTTAATTACCTCTCAGTCTGCTTCATCCTAATTCATTACTAGAAAGTTTTTGACTGCCCACATCATCAAGACCATGGTGGTTTAACTGAGAAGGAAATTCAGAATATTACTCAGAATTCTGTAAAAAGACAAAAGGAACTGAAGGAAACTTTTGTAGCTCAGGTCCAAAACACACTGCAGAAATAATCCAGTTTGAGACTGATTTGGCTCAGTCCTAGGGAATCCTAGGAACTGTAGTTTGTTGTGGCACCAGAGCTCTTTGACAGAGAAAGCTAAATGTTTCACAAAGCTACAGTTCCCAGAATTCCCTAGCACTAAGCCAGGGCAGTTAAAGCAGTCTCAAACTGGATTATTTCTGCAGTGTGTTTTGGACCCTGGATTACTTCTTTGAATATTTAGAAAGAAGGGACACACCCTACCTTACTCTCTTAGCACACAGTATTTACCCTGCAGGGTAACTTCCAATTAATTCTGACCCATTTGCCATCTAAATGCAAGATTCTTCTAATCTTTATAGTTGAGATACTGAACTTGTTAATACAATTGAAGGATGTACAGAATAGTCACTCCCCCCTCCCCCCATCCTTAATGAGATCAGGGTTTCTTTTGCATTACAGTTATAACACTGTGCAATTTAACTGTCTTGGCTCCCTCCTATTAAATCCTGAGATTTTTAGTGTCATAAGATGTTTAGAATTCTCTGCTAGAAAGCTTTAGAACCTCACCAAACTACAAATCCATTCAGCAGAATGTTGCCATGACATTTAAAAGGGTACCAAAATGCTATAATTGTATAGTATGAAAGAGACCAAGGTGATAATACATCGAAACATCACACTGAAGCAATTGGCAGTGACCACAAGGTTGTTCACATATTGGGACCATTTTGCAAAAATTTGTGGGGACAGGCAGTGCACAAAATACAATAATTTGTGCATAATGTTTTTGCATAAATAACCCTTCACAATTTTTCTTGAAAAAGTCCCCAAATGCAGAAAATCATCAAAAAATGTAACAAAAAAAACTTGTAATGTCTCCCAACAGAGACAAAACTTTGAATTATTTTGTTCTTGCATCAGAGTGAAATAAAGATTTGTCTCCTTTCCCCATTTGTTGGATTGAATTTATTTATCATTTTAAAAATCCTCATTTTTATGCCCTGACTTTTCACTGCAGAACCACTGGTGAATTGTTGAACTTGAAACCAGAAGGACAGATGGGAAGTCAACCAAGATAACTTCTAAGAAATGAAATGTTGCAACCTTGGTACAATCTGAAGGCCCTGTACTCAGTCAGCATATGTATTACCTCTGACAGTGAGGCCATCAATGAAGACCTCAGCAACTGTACAGTATATATATTTAATAGGTATAAGATAGCTCCATTGTTAAATATATAAGAGGGCTGCTTTCAGCCATTCTGTGTTACAACTTTCTTGAACTAGCCTTCTTCTTCATGGTCTCGGCTAATGACCCTCTGGAACTACTGCAGATTAAGGATGAATGGTAGAGAGGGTCCATGAACTGGAAGACTGACTCTGGCACAAAAAAATAAAAATAAATTCTAAGCCCTAAAGAAAGATGGAGTCTGGAAAGGCTGGCTGCAAGATCTCAGCTGAGATGAAGTATTTGGTTTTAATCAAATAATGAGTCAAAGACACATCAAAAGATAACTAGATGTTGGCTCTCTTTTTTTGGTATGATTTGTTGTATTATGGGGATACATTTGATGTTAGATAAAACTCCTAAATGTGAGAAAGGACACCACATGACCAGTTTTTTTTTTCTTCCGTAGCAGCTCTTTGTGCATATGCAACGATATATCACATTAATAATCCATCATCAAGCATAGTGTTGATAGTGTGTGATCATGACAGTGAAATATAAAAACTATATGACTATGGAGTATAAAGATTATCAACTGGCAATTAATAGAATGCACGGAAACAAATGTGCACATCTTGTTATTATTGTGAACACTGGAATCAGTAGTAAACATCATATTTGTCAGAATTCATATGCATGGTTCTGTCATGTTATGAACATTGGAAGACTTCCAGTTTTGTGGTGTGCATGCTCCTTCTATGGCTCTGAATGTACTCTGAACCATGAGCAACCATGATCCTAGGAGTGATAGATCACATACCCAGAGTGCTCAAAGAAACATATCAGATAGTTTGGGAGCTGCCAGCAAAAATTCACACTTCCAAGAAAGAAAGGCTAGGTGACTTACAGCAGGATGTTTTGCAACCAAGCCAGAGAGACACCATTTACAATCCCATTCCCACCTTTGATACCCCTATCTTGAGTGATCGGTTCACAGACAGATTTTGCCTTTTGATGTATCTTTGCCTGAGGCTATTTGTGGCTTATATAAGGACCTATATTTCTTTTGTTTCCTCAGGCTGGCTAGAATTAATGGTGACTCCATGCCACTTTGGATTCTAACTATTTCCGCCTCGTCGTTCCCCTCAGCATTCCCCAAGCAGATGAGTCCAATGCCCTGCCATTCAATTTGGACCCCTTAGAGTCACCATGCTCACTGGAGCCTCTTGACTATTCCAACACTAACTCCTGTATTCCATATTTTTCTGTGCATGCGAGAGTGTTTGCTTGTCTTAATGTGTATGTATTTTCCAATCAAAGTACATTCATTGAGAGAATTTTGTCTCTATCAGTTCACTATCTGCACTCCCTCCGTAAAAGTTGGGAAATATTCCAGGCTGTTCTAACCCAGCCAAATTAATAGAGTTAATTAAAATTCCCCCCAGTCATTGGTTATGGAATAGTCATGTTAGCATGATGTTATAATGACATTAGGGGATGGAGACATGAAGACATGACGATATGGTGATTTAACACTGTATAGCATGTTGGCTATTGAGAAGGGGATATCAATTATGATAAATCCAAGCCTGGGAAACAAACTCCTGTTTATTTTCCAGGCTAGGATTTAACATAATTGATATCCCCTTCTCAATTGCCAACATACTCAGCTAACACTAAGGGGAATGGCAACAAATCAAAGGGGCAGACGGCCAGTGGTGGAAAGGAACTGTAGTTTTATGACCCCAGTCTTCCTGCCATGGATCTGAGCTGTGAAACAGGGATGATCTTCTTCCTGAAGGGAGATGAAATGATAACAAAGGAGAGGAATGAAGGAAACATGAAGGGCCCTTTGATCTGGATCAAAGGGGAGTGATTGGGGTTGGAAAGGGGGCTGGAGGATGGGGAGGTATTTGTGATGGTCCAAGGGGGAACTTTTTCAGTTCTGACACTGAACCTGGGACGGGGAACTTTCTGTCTTGATATCCAAAATAAATCTCTAGTTTCTTCTACGCTGTGATGCTACCTTGGTTATTGGGAACTGGGTCTTCCAATCCAGACAATATCAAGGTTTTTTTGTTTTTATTCGTCACCTAACTCCTTTTCCCCTAGTTCTTTCCGCAAGGTTGCTTTAGCATTATGATTACCAGCATTCTTGGGTGGTCTAATTAATGCATTTTTTCCCTCCAATCTTCCTCTACATCTTCTCTGTACAACTGCCCCAATGCTGCCATTTTCCCTTCTGTTCAGGTGACCATATCCTGCATCTCTGTGTGTAATCTGTGTATGCTGTCTCATTTTGTATGGCTTCATCAAAATATGAAGTTTATTTGCATCCATCCACATAGCAGATACTACAAACTTTACTGGCATTACACAACAAGAAACCAGAGTAACTAAAATAAATCTTAAGTTATTTAAGTCATTCAGATTGTTTTGGTAAACAAGTGCAGTTATTCTGAAAGCACAGGATGAGGAATAATGTGAAGAGACAGAAAGAAAGCAAAATGAAATAAAAATTAAAAGCAAAATGTCTGAACAACTCAGGGGGGAAATGAAAGAAATGCAGGTAGAGAAACAGCTACAAAGAATCGAGAAGATCTATGTTTGTTAATTTATATCATGCCTTTCTCTCAGCATAGGTTCAAGGTGACTTAAGGACAAGTGAATACTAGGGCTGTAAATCTTCATTTACACCCACATATGTGATGACCAATAATTTCTATAGAATTCACCCCATTGCCATTTGTGCCCAGTATTCACACATCCCAAATTGTTATGGGATATTATTGTGCACAGAAATGCTTATGAGAGGGTTTTGTGCACAACTGAAAACCCTTGCACTGTTTCATGAAATACATATGGACTTTATTCAAAATTGATGCAGTTTGTGCAAAACTGGTGGAATTTGGATAAAAACCACCCATGGGAGGGATTTGTTTCTTGAGATAGGGTTTCTCTGTGTAATAATAATAATAATAATAATAATAATAATAATAATAATAATAATTTGAAAAAACAAACAAAACCCACACACTTTGGGTTGTGCAAACACTAGACCAAAATGGTACAAAATACTTGCCCATATGTTATTCTTTCTGATAAAATGTCAGCAAACCCATTTTAGCCATTAAGTAAATAACAGCAGATATTCATTTTATCCATTGTGAATACTTACTGAAAGGGCTCAAAAGTCACGATGCCTTAGAGCTAGATCCTATGGTCTGTTTGCCAATACCCCCACTTTGTAGCTGTAGAGTATTCCAATTCAGACTGTCTCTTTACTGCCACATTTTATTTCAAATTTGTTTTTAAGTCCTCAGAAATTGCTTTCAGTGATGAAAAAATATGATTGTGGAGTGCATTTAATAATAATAATAATAATAATAATAATAATTTAGCATCTGTGCCATTCTGGTCACTTTTCTTATATTCAAGACAACTCTTTGTTGTTGTTTTTGGAAGAGCCTAAATTTAAATCTAAACTAGAAATCAGTTACAGGCTCCAAATAATTTCTTCCTTATATTGGAGAACCTGTCCCACTTTAACCCTTCTTCACAACCTACTACTGGATTGTTTTTGTGGGCTTTTCAGGCTATGTGGCCATGTTCTAGAAGTTTATTCCTGACATTTCGCCAGCCTCTGTGGCTGGCATCTTAAAGATGGCCACATAGCCTGAAAAACCCATAAAAAACAATGGATACCAGCCATGAAATCCTTTGACTTCACATTACTACTGGATTGTCCCAAGGGAAATAAGAAAACGGTAAAATACAACTGTACATGTATCCCCATATCTTTGTATATGCATGACCAAAACTCTGTATGTCTCTTTTAGAACAAAGAAAAGTAGATATTTCAAGTCTTCTTTTTAAATGCATTACAATGCCAGGCTCTCCTGTGCTGCTTCATCATATACATTCAAATCATTCCCCAACCTTTCACTGAACCCAAAGGTCTTTCTACTACCACCTTTCTTCCAGATTGCCAAAATCCGATCATACTGTTACTAATGGACAAACTGGATTTTCAGTCTTCCCCTCACTTCATCCCCACTTCTCCACTTTTCATTAGATTTCACTGGTTGAATTCAGAAGAGGAGAGACTCCTGTCCATCACAAAATCTTATAGATCTGGAAATGTAAGACAAAGCCTGAGTCTATTCATTACTGGAGGAAACAATGTGATGTGAATAGAAGAGTATGGTTGAATATGCTGCCCAGCTTGGATGGGATTTGAATGCTATCAGTATGTGAATTCCCTCCTCAAATGGATGTTACACTTTTTCAGGCTTCTACAATAAGGTTTCCCCAGCAGTCTCCCTGCTACAGCTGAGATTATAGCATCTGTTATTTGTTAATTTTCAGATGCAGTGCTGAATTTTTCTTCCTTCCCCCAACTCATTAGCTTTAGACAGACTGCATAACAGTGATCTGTAGCAAACAGAAAATACTTTGGACCATGGCAACAGGGGGGAAATGTAAACAAACAAACAAAAAGAGCATTATTTCTTTTCCCACATTCAGAGTTATCTAGACTGCCAATTAAGGATTGATTTTTAAAAAAGAAACAAATCATCATCATCATTGTCAACATCATCATCAAATATCTGACTGTCAAAATATCAAAAAGACAGAGATATAAGCATTTTACATTCCCATATAATATTTCAACAAGTCTCATACTCATAAATACTGCATTTGAACACAATAGGGGGTGAGGATGGTTGCAAAGTATCTCCTCTTTTTTGCATAGGTACAGTAATGTTTGTGTATGATCAGAACATAAGTTTGAAGATGAATAGCCAGATAATAGCTGTAGCATCACAAACTTATCTCACATAATAAAGATGGAACACTGGGCTATATCAGTGGTTCTCAAATTTATTATCCTTGTCCTGGAGACACCCCCTCACCTGACATAGTACGTGAATAAAAATATTTTTAGTGTGTGTGTGTGTGTATTTTTATTTACAGATTCATGTATATTCATAGTTCACATTTTATGAGAAAACAGTTTTCAAATTAAAACAATTTCATTTAAATATTTAATACAACACATGTGTAAATTTTACACATACTGTTTCACAAACAGCCATACTCACACCAATGCTCACAAGACACATACACATTCAGTCATGCTTATTCATTCTTTCTTTCACTTACACATATTCATTTATTCTCACACACACAGTCAGAAAGAAACTTTCATTATCTTGTGTATATGCAAGTGTGCACAAGTACATATGCATGTAAAAGAGAGATTATGAAAGTATGTGTGTGAGAGAGAGAATTTGTGTGTGAGACTGAGAATGAATGTATTTGAGTGAGAGAGAGTCAACAAAAGAGCATTACTGTGTGAAAGAGAGTGTGTGAGAAAGTCATTCACACACCAAGGGATGTACCAAGTGTGTGAGAGAAAGAGTGTCACACTCTGTGTGTGTGTGTGTGTGTGTGTGTGTGTGAGAGAGAGAGAGAGAGAGAGAGAGAGAATTGGCATGTGAGAGAGTTCAAGGATGTATGCGAATTAGTGTCTGATAAGGAGAGAGAGATGATAACTTGGCAGTGTGTGTCTAAGAATTAGCTGATTAAGGAATGAGAGAGAAAGCAAACAAGAAAAAGTTTGCAGCTGAGTGTATGTGTGTGTGAGAGGGAGAGCAAGAGCAAGAGCAAGAGAAAGGCTTGTGTATGTCACAAACAAAGAGATAAAGGAATCCTTCAGCTGTCATGTGCCCAGGGAGCACTGGACCAAGCAGGCACACTAGTTGAGGCTGCAGCAGCACCTCATATTAGCTACCAGGGCAGTGGCAAGATGTGTGGGGGAAGAAAAAGTGACAGCTCAGGATGGGTCGCACCAGAGGCCATGATCCAATTACCTCCCCCCCCCCACTCTTCCTCCTCCTCCACCACCACCATCATCCCCCAGCAGAGGTGGTTACTCCAACAGCTTTCCTTACCTTTCCCCTCCCCTCCAGGACAGAAAATATTCAGGAAACAGTGGAGGAAGAGAGGGGCGTATCAGGGCCTCCAAGTCTTGAACACATACCCCCCAAGCAATTTCCATGCCTCCCCCAAGTTTGAGACACACTGAATAACAGAGGGAAAAGAATCAGAGGCTCTAAATTGTTCCTGGCTGGGTCAGACCACAAGCTCAGCTTTAAATAATAGGATTTTGAGTAGAAAGAACCCCCTTTACCTCTCCAAGTTACTAATTTTCATTCTCTAGATAGTTTCCTTATCTTCTACTAATTTAGTCGAGAAGCAAAAACAGAAGGCATTGATTATTTTAGTCATATATCAGTTGCACAACATATTGTACTTGCTTAGCACTGCAGTTTATTTGTCAACACTGCACGTTCATTCCAATATAGCCTTCAGATATTTGAAGATGGCTCTCATCTCATATCAACTCAGGGAGAGCAAGATGGAAGTTGTGGGGAGACAGTTGTGTTTATGTTCACTCACATATTATTCTTTTTCCTTTTATTATTGTTTCTACTCTTACTTTTTTTACTCTGTCCTCCCTGTGATCTAATTAAGTGAACTGAAGCTGTACAAGAGGAAATTTTAACTTCAAGGGCACTGAAGACAGAAAACACACCATAGAACTATGGATGAGAAGAATGAGTAGGAGGGTTTTAGACTCAAAGTTTGGAGCGGAGGACACATAAATGGCAGCTGTTGTTTGTGGGCTGGTAATTTAAAACCTTAACAAGAGAAGCTCAATAAGAGAATAATATAAGACAACGGTACTGACTAAAAGATGCTATAAAATTCTCAGCCTTATCTTCACTTGCCATCAATCTGTCTTTAAGGAAAGAGAGGGCTTAAACACAATTTATACAGTTTTATATAAACTGGAAGTGCAAAAGGGTGATTGAGAAACTACACATCTCACATAATAACATAGAGTAAGCCATTGACTTTAAAGAGTTTCTCTTATAATGAAGATTGCAAAGAATATACCAGCCTTATCAGTTTAGCTGCTGAGTTGTCTCTTGCAAACACTTCAGCACCTCAAGGGTTAACCCAAACTGACCAAGTGAAAGACCTAATGTTAAGGCAAAGGTAATGCAAAAAAATAAATTAATTATAGTGCCTCTTAGCCTGGTCCCAAAAACAAACAGCGAGGGTCTTTCAACTGAAAGATAACTTGCATTGTTCAGAGAATATTAAACACATGCAATCCTTTGAGGCCAAATGTAATAAATTTCTAACTATTCTGGTAGAAATTTGTTAAAACTCCTGGTTAAAATCAGATAAAGAGGATATAGTACCAGAAAATAACACCAATAAATTCCTATAGCTAGTAAAGACACACTGAAGATTCGTAGAGTCCGCAAGAGAAAAAAAATTGCAAAAAGCAAGCCATAAGTATGACAAAAATTAAAAATGTTAAAAACAATAAGGTAGTTGCTACTTTCAAAAGAAAATCATTTTAAAGAAATGTTACATCACTGCAGCCAAATCTCAGATTTTAAAGTTTAGAATTGAAAGAGAAACCTGAGAAGTCACTGATAAGGAAAGAAACAAAGCAAGCGCTTTGTAGACCTCACCAAAAAGCAACGAAGAAGGCCAATTGACTACATCTTTGAAATCTAACAGAGTTGTGTTCTTGCCCTCCAGGTTATTCAACAGTTCCATTAATTCTTTGGTTAAAATTATTTCTGAAATAAATTCACATTCACCTAATCTGACAGGTAGAACCATATCTATTTTACTTTATACAGATGATCCAGTACTTATATAGTTCTCATTGATCTGAGGCAACTATGAAGATATCGTCATACGCTGATTTTAGCACAAATGCTATACAACATGGAATTGTGTGTGTTTAGCAATAATGTAGCTTTAGAATCTATTCAAACAAAATTTGAGAGGCATTTTCTCAGTCTGCATTTCTAATGTACTTTTACAGTTAGAGACTGGTGAATTTCTATAGAGTCCTCCAGGTTTAATATATAAATTAAGCTTTTGGTTTAAAATGTTATCTGTGCCCAAACAACTGGCCCTCCAAGTCTTAATGACACATTTCAAGCAAGGTGGGAAAAGAGAGCAGATTACAAAGCACATAGTCTAGGATTCTTACAAAATGCCTGTCTTCCCACTAATGCCAAAGTACAAACAATTATTTTCTCAGAGAAAGTCTAGAAACATAAAGAATGATTAAAAATGTACAATACCTCTCAGTCTTACCTAGCAAGCAAAAAAATAAAAATAAAAATGAAAATTTTCATTCTCATATGCAAGAAGAAAAAGAAGCAAAGATTTACATCTCTATAAGACATAAAAAGAATATACGCTTCTATGCCCCATGTAATATTTTAATCCTGCCAATATTCTATTTTTGTAGCAATTGCACCATTCACTAGACCAAGACCAAATGCTTGGATAGAAGAGAGTGGCAGCAGAATAAACTCTGAATTTTTCATGGTTTTCACATCAGCAACTTAAAACTTGGCATTGACTTGGCCTATTCCATTCTTGCATCTTCAGTGAATGCAAATGTCAGTCTTGTTGCACACCACAGTCACCTCAGATCTCCAAATTTATTTCTCAGTTGAATTTAGGCACATTCAGAATTCCAGTTGCAGAGGATTGATAGCAAACATATCTATCAGACAGAGGAGTGATAGCAAGTGTCAAAAGAGAAAAACACAAAAACATATTTGAATGGATTCATTTCATACCATTCACTTGGGTCCTCTGAAAAAGAAGCATGCACAGTGATGGTCTTGATAATCTTTCTCCCCAGTAGAATTTATGGGCTGCCACTGCAGCTGTAAGTGAGCTGTCACTGTTCTTTTGATGATCAGTTTGATTAAGCTGAGTAGCATATACTGCACAGCTGAAATAAAACCAAAGCATTGTCTAATCATGAACAGGAAGCAGAAGATGTTATTTCATTATCTGGCTTTTGTTCTTATCCCTTGTTTCAAACGGAATGCATTTTCAGGTTGGTCCTACAAAATTATACTATATTATTTGCATTCCTAAAAGTTTCTTGTTGATGCCATTTTTGAGAAATAAATACCTTAATTACCATACAGAGCAAAGATAAGATGAACCAAATCAAATTCTCCTTTGTTCATACCTAAATGGGGCTGGTGAAACCTGTTTGCATTTTTGACTTGAACTTTTTCTATATGCCATTACCTGGGACAAGAATAAAAGTTGGGAAAAGTGGCTCCTTTGGGCACCCTCCAAAGGGTGCCATAGCCGCAGCAGTGAGGCTGTACAGATGCAGTGTTGGAGGAGCACCATGATGCCGTATGCTATCTGGAATGGCACGTTGCATCATGACACCTTGGAGCGGAGTCAGGGTGTCCATCGTCAGGACACTGCATGCTGACTCCACCAACAGGCTGGCCTTTCAGGCTGGTCTGTATAGGGCCTCAGTCTATGAAAGCTTATGCTACAGTCACTCAGCTCAGTTGTGCTTACTTTTGAGTACATAGGTATAGACCTGCAGCCCAACAGTGCAATTACCTAGAGTATAATCCTTCACCAACTAATTACATGCTCTGTGTAACTCTATGGGACTTACTTCTGATCAGTCATGTATATCACTACAGTGTTAGTCCTACAGGAATTATCCCCAGAACTAAATTTATTTTTCTTCTTTATTTTCCTCGGTAGTCTAACTTCCTCTCAATCAACATGTAATCAATTGGAAGCAGAGAGCTTTAATGACATTCTAATCAGAGATGTTTGATGAGGAAATTAGACTACTCACTTTATTATTCTTGATTAGCAGCAAATTATTCCTGCTCACCCTTGCCATTCTCCCCCTTTATTAGGAAATGATTAGAAACAAATAACTGTTAAAACAGCAGGGTTTTAATAATAGTTTTATTTGTACCTATAATTACATGTATAGTATATCTTCAATCAGATAATAAACCTTCCTCACCTGCTCCCATTTTACACAGTTCTAATTAAACAAACAAAGTAATTCTAAGAGGCATTATGATAATCCTAGAACTGAAATGGAATCTGTTCTGAAATTTCATCTTAGAATTTATTTGTATTTGTGTATTTATTTAAATATTTATATCTCACTCAGTATCAAAAGATCTCAGGGTGGTGCTCAATAAAGATAAATGTAAGCCAACTGAAACAATGTAAAATGTAAAAGTAGTAAAATATAATTTAAACCATCTAAAACTGGATTAAACAGCATGACAATTTAAAATAAGTGAAAACCTTTTAAAAACTAGATATGTGTACAATTTAGATAAAATTATTAGAAACCCTTCACTGCTGGCTTTAATAAAAACCAGTATTTTACTTACTGTTAAAGGAAGCCAAAGTTGGTGTCAGTCAGGTTTTCAAGGCAGGAGAATGTCACAACTGTGACACCAGAGCAGAAAAGCCCATCTCTCATGTCTTTACAGTATATTAATTTCACTGGTGGGACACAAATGAGGATCCTTCCAGCAGACCTTATTTTATAACAGATTTTACCATTAGGTTCAGTTTTAAAATTTTACTGTACGAACCTCAAAATGTATCTTTTCAGTTGAGCTATCTAGTCAATATACAAATTCACAATTTGTATCTTTATGCCTATATTTTCTAACTAATATTTGAATGTATTAAAATACATTCAATATGGAAGTAGCCAATCCCTCAAATAGGCTGGACTCAAGCCATGTTGGTCTTTAAAGGTAATAACCAAAACCTTGTACTGAGCCCAGAACCTAATAGTGCTCTAGACTACTGGCAAAGCCACTTTGAATATTTTTTTGCCTAAGGAGGGATGCGGTGGCTTAGTGGTTAAGACACCAGTTCTGATGATCAGAAAATTGGAAGGTTGGCAGGTCGAGGCCTGAGTGCTACATGCTGGGGTGAGGTCCTGTCACTAGTACCAGAGTCTGAAAGTATGCAAATGCACGTAGATAAATGGGTACCACTTTGGTGGGAAGGTAACAGCATTCGGTGCAGTCATGCTGGCCACATGATCACCAGAGCAGTCCTCAGACAATGCTGATCCTTCTGTTTAGTAACAGAGATAAGCACCAGCCACTACAATTGATTTCAACTGGACATTCATGTCAAGGGACTACCTTTACATTTATCTCTGAGGAAAACCCTACGAAATTGATGGGGTCACCATAGGTTGACAAGGATGTAAAGGCAGACACACTCACTCACACACACAAATTTTGTTTTATGTATATTTAGATAAAAAGACAGAAGGCAACTTCTCCTCTATTGATTATATTCTGGTTTGGTTTCTATTGTGTATTGTGATTAAATACACAAATATGCAATAGAATCATAGAATTGTAGAGTTGGAAGAGACCACAAGGGCCATCCAGTCCAACCCCCTGCCATGCAGGAAATCACAATAAAAGCATCCCCAACAGATGGCCATCCAGCCTCTGCTTGAAGACCCCTAAGGAAGGAGACTCCACTACACTCCGAGGGAGTTTGTTCCACTGTCGAACAGCCCTTACTGTCAGGAAGTTCCTCCTAATGTTGAGGTGGAATCTCTTTTTCTGGAGCTTACATCCATTGCTCTGGGTCCTAGTTTCTGGAGCAGCAGAAAACAAGCTTGCTCCCTCCTCAATATGACATCCCTTCAAATATTTAAACAGGGCTATCATATCACCTCTTAACCTCCTCTTCTCCAGGCTAAACACCCCCAGCTCCCTAAGTCGTTCCTCATAAGGCATGGTTTCCAGTCCTTTCACCATTTTGGTCGCCCTCTTTTGGACACGCTCCAGTTTCTCAATGTCTTTTTTGAATTGTGGTGCCCAGAACTGGACACAATATTCCAGGTGGGGTCTGACCAAGGCAGAATAGAGTGGTACTATTACTTCTCTTGATCTAGACACTATACTTCTATTGATGCAGCCTAAAATCGCATTGGCCTTGTTAGCTGCCGCATTGCACTGTTGACTCATGTTCAACTTATTGTCTACTTGGACTCCTAGATCCCTTTCACATGTAGTTTCATTCAGCCAGGTGTCCCCCATCCTATATCTGTGCTTTTCATTTTTCCACCCTAAGTGCAGTACCTTACATTTCTCCCTGTTGAAGTTCATTTTGTTAGCTTTGGCCCAGTTTTCTAGTCTGTTCAGGTCATTTTGAATCTTGATCCTGTCCTCTGGGGTATTAGCTACTCCTCCTAATTTGGTGTCATCTGCAAATTTGATAAGTATGCCCCCAATTTTGTCCTCCAAATCATTGATAAAGATGTTGAACAGTACCGGGCCCAGGACAGAGCCCTGTGGGACCTCACTGATCACTTCTCTCCAGGATGAAAAGGAGCCATTGTTGAGCACCCTTTGGGTTTGTCCAGTCAACCAATTATAAATCCATGTAACAGTTGCCTTGTCTAGCCCACATTTTACAAGCTTGTTTGCAAGAATATAATGGGGAACTTTGTCAAAGGCCTTACTGAAATCAAGATATACTATATCCACAGCATTCCCTTCATCTAACAAGCTGGTAATTTTATCAAAAAAAAAAGAGAGAGAGAGAGAGAGATCAGGTTTGTCTGGCATGACTTCTTTCTCTGAAACTCGTGTTGACTTTTTGTGATTATGGCATTGCTTTCTAGATGTTCACAGACTCTCTTTTTAATGATCTGCTCTAGAATCTTTCCTGGTATTGATGTCAGACTAACTGGATGATAATTGTTTGGATCCTCTTTTTTCCCCTTTTTGAAGATGGGGACAACGTTTGCCCTCCTCCAATCTGCTGGCACTTTTCCTGTTTTCCAGGAGTTTTCAAATATTATTGCCAATGGCTCCGATATTACATTTGCCAGTTCTTTTAATACCCTTGGATGGAGTTCATCTGGTTCTGGAGACTTATATTTGTTTAGGTTAAACAGGTATTCCTGTACTATCTCTTTACTTATTCTGTGCTGAAATTCCTCTTTTCTGTCCTCTGCTCCATTATTCTCAGGTTGAGCACCCTTTGCCTTTTCTGAGAAGACTGTAGCAAAAAAGGTGTTGAGTAATTCTGCCTTTTCTCTGTCCCCGTTAGCATTTTGCCATCTTCACGCAGTGGCCCTACCGTTTCCTTCTTCTTCAATATATCTGCACTTTTCAGACAGGTCTTTTAGGCCAAAAGGCAGGTGGCCTCATAGATCTGCATAGAATGAAAGGAAGAAATTGGTTTTATAAGGAGTCTTTCTGGGAGATAAGAGTGCATACACTTCAGTAAATCCCTGCCACTGATTATATTGTGGATTGTTTTCTATTCTATATTATTGTATAATATATGCTATAATATTTTTGGATGAGCTGCAATGAACCTTTTACTCTTATTTGGTGTATTACACAGTACTAGCCTCATGGATAATTAAGTGATTTTTTTTTTTTTTCATATCCATTCTTAATTTCCCTTTCTCTCTCTTGGCTCCTCTCCTTTCCCATACTTCTTTTTACTTGCCCCACATCTTCTTATCTCCACTTAATTATACATTTTGGATAATATGAGCTCATATTATCATATAATAAATGGTCTTATTAGATATTTGATTATTATGCTTTATCATTACTTGATGGCATACATTATAGTTTGAGGCCCTGGCTCCTGCCAGCAAACCCTGTGCACTACCACCAATCTTTGTAAACCACTCTTCTTAACTGGGAACAGAGAAGCAAAAAATGCAGTGACCTTCAGTTGTTCAGAAAATTATTCTGCATATGCTCAGAAATTTCACATTCTGAATTCCCTGCTCTTAATTCATTGGCCAATCTTTATAGCTATTCACATATGCCTGTATTTGTGATGGATCAGTGCCCTCTAACTGCAGTAAATCACTCTTTATGAAACTTTACACATGAAGCATTTGAAAAATGAATGGCATGTATGAGGATAAAAGAGATGTAGAAGAGTGACAAACTGAATTGGATAAATTATAACATGAGACCCCATGATTTGAGACAGCCTCACATTTCCCAGATTGCGCTGGACCAGGCAATAATCCTATTGTAGGCTTTGTAGTTCATGTGGAGAAAAATTCCAGATTGTAGGAAGGCAATTTTAAAAGGGCAAAAATTCCTTTAGAAGGCTCTAGTAACAATATGTGATGCTCTAAGTTCAACAGGGACAGTTTCCATGCCATTCTCTGCAAATTTTGATCAAAGAGTTAGGACCAAACCAGACGGCCATAAAGGGGTGCTTAATGCTTTGAGCGCTGGATCGGGGCTGTGGCAATCGCACACCGTGGCCCCAATCCAGCATTTTTCTGGCCAAAAAAGTGGCAGCAAAATGTCATTCCTTTCTGCCACTGTGGCTTTTTTCACGCATTTCTGTGGTGTGGCACGTGTAAACGCCGTGTCACAGAAATGCTATGATGCCACCCACTGTGTGGTCAGTGGGATGCATCAGCATTGGGGTGGCATTGGGGCATGCAGCATGTGTACGGCACACCTCCACACCATCCCAAAGCCAGCATTTTTTTGCCAGTCTGCTTTGCCCTTTACTAACAACAACCTATTGAATTAAATGAGTTTAATTATTAGTGTATATACCAGTGAAAGAAAATACCAGAAAATAGTAAAAACATGGAATGGCTGTTGAAGAAAATCAGGAAAAAAGTACAAAACCAGGACTACAGCTGAAGATTAATAAAACAAAAATAATGACCATTAATAATTTTTGTTGATTTATTGTGGATGTAAAATCAAACACAATTGGAGAAGCAGATCCGGATTTTTAAAAATAATAAAATCAGAAAAATAAACATCGGATAAGTAAATTTTACAAAATGCTTTTGAAATTTGAAATGGAAGATGAATTAATAAAATCACATATGATAAAATGGGCCCAAGACATTAGTCAATGTATACGTTTAGACCAATGAGAAAAAAACTTGGTGAAAAAGATTAAAATCTATTTTAAACTTCAATATGAAAGAAAACTACTACAAGCTGCAATTTTGATGGTATGTTACACCTTATAAATTAGCTAAGATGAATAAGGCTATGAAAAATTACACTAAAAATGTGAAAATGAAGTGAAGGAGAATTCAACAGATACAATGGATTACCAAAAAGAATAAATAACTGAGTATTAGAGCAAATCAAGCCTGAACTGTCCCTAAAAGCCAGAATGACAAAGCTGAGGCTATCTTACTTTGGTCATATCATGATGCAACGTGGCTCCCTAGAAAAGTTGGTAATGTGAGAGGTAGTAGAAAAAAGGAAGACCATATTGCAAGACTCAGTCAAGGAATCCACATCCCTGAGTTTGCAGGACCTGAGTCAGATATTGATGACAGGATGTCTTGGCAGTCTCTCATTCAGAGAATTGTCATACGTCAAGGTCTTGATGGCAGTTAATAGCATTTGTTGTTGTTAACTACCCTCAATTCAATCTTGACCCATGGCGACCCTGTTGATGAGACATCTCCAAAACCATCTGTTCCCCACTGTTCTGCTCAACTCCTGCAAACTCATACTCGTGATCTCTTTAATAGAGCCCATCCATCTTGCATGTGGCCTTGCTCTCTTCCTACTTCCCTCTACCTTTCCTAGCATTACTGTTTTTTCCAATGATTCATGCCTTCTCGTGATGTGTCCAAAGTACGACAACCTGAGTTTTGTCATCTTAGCTTCTAGGGAATTTCTGGCTTGATCTATTCCAGGACCCACTTGTTGGTCTTTTTGGCTGTTCATGGAATTCTTAGCATTCTTCTCCAGCACCACATTTTGAATGAGTCGATTTTCCTACTATCCTCCTCCTTATCTGTCCTGCTCTCACATCCATACATGGCAATAGGGAAGACAATGGCTTGTGATTCTAACTTTTGTTCTCAGTTGTATATCCCTGCATTTTAGGATCTTCTCTAGGTGTTTCATAGCTGTCCTTCCCCTTCTTAATCTTCTTCTGATTTTCTGGCTGAAGTTTCCATTTCTATCAATGTTTGATCCCAAATATGAGAATTCTTTTACTATTTCTATTTCTTTGTTGTCTAATTCAAATTTCTTCTCTATAGTCATTATTTCTGTTTTCTTTATATTCAACAATTGGTCTGCCTTTGAACTTTCTTCCTGATCTTTCTTAGTAGTTGTTCCAGGTCTTTACTGGTGAGTTAATTTTCGAATTCCCAATTTTTAACATTCAAATTAAGTTTCAAATCTAATGTTCCAAGCTCTACTGCAGAGGTAGGCTGATTGAGTATGAAGACACACCCTCCCAATGCAACAAGTGCAAAACTGTCAGATTTTCCAGTGTGGTACATTTCACACAAATGCATAAACACCATTCACAAAAATATGGAGATTTTCCTCCTATATCAGTCAAATGAAAGACTGTCCTTTCACAGTACCTAGCATCAAAGAATAAAATGGTTCAAATTTCTTGTTTATTGTGTGAGAGTTAATCAAGTCAAGATTTATATCCCTAGTTGGAACAAAATAGTCTGCCAGGCTAAGATATTCCCCCACTGTTTTTTAACATTACCATTTCTGACCTATATTTCTGACTGTTTATTCTTTGATGTAGAAGCTGACCTGTTTGCCCAGTTTAGAAGGTGAAAGGGTATTGCAGGCATATAGTAACATATTCTATTTATTTATCTATTTATTGTCCTGTTTTTCTTCCAATATGGGACTCAAGGTGGCTTACTGAAGGCTAAAACACCCCAAAGGTCAAAGCTTTTTTTTGTTGTTGTTAAAAAAATACACATACAATTAAACTATCGTGTGCAAATACCACTAATTCAAAACTATATCAAATCATTTTAAGACATATCAGTAGGGATAAAAATGCAATACATACACACTATTGAAAGACCTTTAATGATCAGTGCCTGCTTAAATGAATAGATTTTCATTTGCTGTCAGAAGCAAACCAAGCAGAGGTCATCTCATGGCTTCCCATGGCTAGCTTCCCTAGCTCCACAGCCTAGGAAAAACCATTGCATAGCCACCTTGTGTGGTCTCACCAGGCAGGTTTGTGACAGGTGTAGAATTGAGAGGAAAAAAACCCTTTCCTGAGGATCTCAAGTCTTATGTCGTACAGGGAGATGCAGTCTGAAATCCTGTTAATACACTAGAGCAGATCTATTGAATCAATTCAATTTACATACATGTTTGCTCATAATTAAAGAATTGAATCTGCAGCTGAGACTAAACAACAGGACTTTCAGACAGCCTGGACCTAATCTACATAGGGCTTTGCAAGTCTGAGCCAACATATGACATAGCCTAATATTAGAATATGAGCAGGCAACTGATCTATTATAATGTGGCTGAAGTTTATCACTCAGGATGGGCTGTATGTTTTTCAAGGATGTGAGTATGAAAATGGCATTTGAAGTTTTATTTGTAAGGTTGGGGTAATAATTAATTCATTTAACACTAGAAGATACTTTGTTAAACTAGAGTATCAGCTAAGACCTTACTTGAGCAACTGGGAATGTCTTAATAGTCTCACAGGCTCTCAGTACAAGGAGGCACATAATGTACAACAGGCAGTAGGCTATGCTTTCTCAATTGAGTAATTAGTCCTAATTGACCTAATCATTAGAAAATAGGTTCTTTCCAGGAAGCCATTTATTAAGACATTGACCCAGATACTTAGCCTTAAAAAATAATCTTTAATACCCTACAAGACTTTTTCTCCTTAATTCTCTCCTGGATTGACTATAACAATATTTGTGCCTTTCTTTAGTCAGAAGCAAACTCATTTCTTCCAAGGGAGAAATTATTTCAACCTTTTAATCCCAAAGTCCAAATGTCACTTTTATCATCTCAGAGAATAATCACTTTGAGTACTCATTTATTAAAGTTTCAGAGGAATTGGTTTTTAAAAGAGCAGTGTGGGAGCAAAGAGAGGGAAGATGATGGGAGTGTTGTGAAGGAAGCAATACATGGCCTTTATTTTGCACTTCATTATCTGGCTGAACCTTCTTAGCTACTTAAGTTCATGATATTTTATGCATGTACAATTCTGGATTCCTACATAAATGGAGAAATTAATTTAAGTTATTATCCAAGGCTTCTGAAAAGATTTTCAGTATGTATGTTAATGCAGATGGATAATGTGCAACTGCCCATTTGTTACATGCTTTGCTCCACATTTTATATTAAGTGGGAGAGAGGTAGCAGTACAATAGGTAAATTTCCATCATAGAATCATAGCATTTGAAATGAAGACGGGAACCTCCATATCCATTCATAATGCTGCATTTTGGTATGTGTGCAGACAGACATTGTGGCTGACACTTTTCAAAATATTAAAGTAATAAGACAATGTCTATTTTTCATCACAGTGAGTGAACAGATTATTCTGTAGGGTTTGGGTTGCATTCTATGGAAGCAGATGAGAAGGGCATAAAAATTAACTATTCAAGCATGGTGGTGGTAGTGAAGTATACAGTCTGTCTATGCCAGAATTTTTCAGGCATTCAAACAGAGACTCAGTATGGCAACTCCTACTGTATATATGTATATACATATTTATTTATTTAATACCCTTCCTTTCACTCAGCATGGGAATCCAAGGTGGCATAAAACCTTTTAAATACAGAATGGCCAGAATCCTGTATCTTTCCTGGCCCAGTTCTCCCAAACCTGATGGAAATGTCATTCAACCTTGCTCCAGTCACTGGCAGAATGGAGATCCCCACACATCTGATGGCTGATAAATAGGTTTGAGAGGGAGTTTTGATTGTGGCAATAGTGTCAAAATCATGACTAAGTAGCAATCATGAATATGAAACAGTTATGGATGAGGAAATCAAGGTAACTGTTTTGTATTCACAATGCCTGCTTAAGCATGATTGTGAAACTATTCTCACAATTGAAACTGCCTCTTAAACATCAAATACATGGAGAGAAGGAGATCCATTCTGCCAGTGATTGGAAAATGGTTGGATGACATTTCCATCAGATCTTGGGAGGTCGAGTCAAAAGATGTTAGTTAAGTAGTTGATACAGGTTTCCAGCCATTATAACTCTTTTAAAAAAGGGTTAACATAACGAAAATAAACTTCTGTTTATAAAAGCACCAACTAAAAAGTTAAAAGCAGTTTTAAAAACACACATAAAACATAGTGAAATAAAAACACAAGCACCCTCCATATAAATTGCATCTGCTTCAACACATTTAAAACCAAATGCATCCTTAAATAAGCTTCAATAAGGGTCATGAATTGTTTCTGCTAATTGTGCTAATTGTTTCACTTGTGTTTATGTCACCACTAGCAAGCTTCTCCTCCTACCTCTCTTTCCCTCTAACTTAATATTAACTACTATTCTCCTAATGGAGACATCTTGGATCTGTCTGAACCAGACTGTTTCATGTTTCAATTTAAGATTTATCCAGATCCAAAGTATGAATGGTTGAAGCAAAATTTTCAGATCCTGGATTAATCTGGAAGCACCTCAATCTTTGTGCCATGTTGCATCTGTGTTTTTCAATGCTTTCTTGTAACGTAATGAACCTTGGAAGACATCTTGAATAAAAGCAATGGAATCCACTTTATTTCAAAAGCTGTAGGATGTAGCACATCAGTCAATTTAGAAATCTAGATTCACTATCCTGTCAGGTGAAATGAAATCACCCATCTTGAACCAACTTGTTTAATTGTATGGGGGGAAAGTTAGCTTTCCTGTTGCCAACAGAAGTAAGAAATAAATAAAATCAGAATCTGAGTAGGCCTATGCAGACACTGACCTTCCAGTGAATCTTCAGCTTTGTCATTTTTCCTTTCTATCTTTGCAACCAAAGTTGGAAGCACCAAGATGAATTGTGAATAACCCCAGTCAAGACAATGATTTTACATTGTCTTTGGGTCTTGCCTTTGGTAACTGGTATATAACTATTAATGAACCTAAACAAAAGCTTGGACAAGATTCAAGGAAGGATAATTGGCAGCTTTAGCATAAGAACATACCTTGCTGTTCCATGCTATAACAAAAGCCTTAATTGCCAATCATTTCTGTGGACTATTTGGAAAAGGAAGCCTTTTAAGATAAGACTTTTTTTAAAAAAAAGTACTGCTGCCTACAATAACTTTTCGAAGATGAAAAGCCACATTTTCAAAACCTAGGATGAAAACTTGCCTCTGTAGTTGTATGTCATCTTTCGGCCGTTGAGGGAGAGAGCAGGCCGGCCCAGTGTCATCAGGGGCTGGCCTGAAGACAGAGTGCCCTCCCTCCATAACTGTCCTCTTTCGGCCGTTGAGGGAGAGAGCAGGCCGGCCCAACGTCATCAGGGGCTGGCCTGAAGACAGAGTGCCCTCCCTCCATAACTGTCCTCTTTCGGCC
>NC_056524.1:207074195-207167543 GCF_019175285.1 Sceloporus undulatus
ATTGAGGGAGAGAGCAGGCCGGCCCAGCGTCATCAGGGGCTGGCCTGAAGACAGAGTGCCCTCCCTCCATAACTGTCATCTTTCGGCCGTTGAGGGAGAGAGCAGACTGGCCCAGCGTCATCAGGGGCTAGCCTGAAGATACAGTGTACCTTAATTGTAGATTTTTCTTGTACTGTTATATAATTTTCTTGTACACCGCTATGATCTATTTGGAATAGTGGTTTATAAATAAAACATATTATTATTATATTATTATTTCAAGACATATATACAATGATCCTTGTGTATCTTATAAAATCTACTTACATTTCAAGGTTCAGTATGAAAGCATCCATTTGGGAGGCACTCCCAGAGTGCTATCCCTCATAGCTGCACGTTGTGACTGCATATCATGACTACATGGATAGTGGCAATTACATCATATCCAATCAGTGCTGATCCAGACATCTTTGCCTGTCCCGCTTGTAATATTCACATAGATTCCACAGCTTCATTGAACAGCACACACATAAACAGCTCCTAAAGAACTGTGAGCATATGAAAAGAAGCCTGGTAGTCTACATAAAGATCAGATTCCAAATATTTCTGCTGATGTCAAAAGATATTATGTTTTTTGTCCCTTAACAATCACATTAATGGGCAACAAGTTCATGAATATGACTCATGGGTTCATTCTGAAAAAGTATGTATCTTGGTCTCTCTAATCTTCTTCTGATTATATTTGTGTTCACTGCTTTTTGTTCATAGAAGCCTTGCTTTTGAGTTAGCTAGAGAAAGGGAAATTAACCAGTGCTAAATGAACTAAATGTCCTTTGACAAGCTGACAATTTTATAAGCTAATTACTATTTGTATACAATCAAAATCAAGTAAAAAATACAGACATAGCAAATGGGAAAGGATCAACATTAAAAGCGTAGAGAAGCATGCATTTGCCTTTTAGTGCATTACTAACATCTTTAAAAAGCAGTGAATTAGTGGATATTGAATTATTGTATAAAATCCACAGCAACCCTAGCTGAATGCAATTAGTACTCCTTTCAAACCAATACTCCACTATCAATAAAAGTAATTTATTTTTATAACATTAGCGTAGCAGTGGTTGTGGAGATCTGGTATGAAAACTGAAACTCATTAGTTTGTCTTAGTATTGTTCTGAACCTGTTGATCAGTCCAGGTGTATACAGCAGTGCATGTCAGAGACCTCAAATTTTGTCATGGCAAGACTTCTTTGATGTAAAAAAAAAAAAAAAACCAGAAAAACAAACACACAAAAAACAGGGCTAGGCTTAGGGTGAAGCATGTGGGAATTTGCTCTGAGTATATTTGTTTAGGAAGCACTAAAACTTTGATATGTATTATATTTATGTGAGATTAGTGAATGATGCCAAATGTTATTAGGTGTTAGGGCCAGGTGTGACTGCATGGAAATATGGTATAGAGCAGTGGTCTCCAAACTTTTCGTGGCTACCATCCCCTTTCCTCTTGAGTAACAATCCTAGCATCCCCTCTCCCAACAGCCTCCACTGCCACTGCCTCTAACTGGGAAGGGTGAGCAAGGAAGGAGGAGTCAGGGCTGGGGCTGGCAAGCAGGGCACCTACCCACCATCTGATGTCCCCCCCCCCCCCGGCTCCTCACTAACACTACACATATACACATGCCTGGTCATTACCTGAAGGGACTTGTTGGCCATCTCTGCCAGAGCTTTCCGCCCAGCATCGTCTGGTTTCCTGCTCATGTTCATCCTCTTCTTCTTCCACGCTTACTGGGGCCCAGGTGGAGCCAAAGGGAGGACTTGCTGTGCCCTGCGCAGCTGCGCCTCACTCCCAGAAGAAGACATCCTAGTGGAGGATGCTGAAAAAGGTGGGGTCCGGGGCCAGGGAAGGGCTGCTCAGGGCCAGCTCCAGCTGCTGGCAGTGCTTCTCGCCTGGCACCATAGCAGCCACCATTTTGGAAGAGAAAGAGATGTGACTCACATCACATGAGGGAAGGAGCCAAGCTCTGCTGACTATTCCTCCTTGTTCTGGGCACATTTTGTCAATCTCCAGTCCAACTAGAGATTTACAAAATGTGGCCTGGAACAAAGCAGGAATCCAGGATTTGTAGATTAAAAATGCCCAGCTGGGCTGTGACATTTTTAGACCCTCCAATCCAGAATTGTCTCAGTTTTCCAGGATGTATGTTAACCCTGCTCCCAAGGTGACCAAGTGCAAAGGGAGAAGCTTCTCCCCGACAAGGAAAGACTCTCAACTCATCTTCATCTGGGTGGACAGGGGCACAGCTGGTTTACAGGGAGTTTAAAGAGATCACATATTCTGGACTGGAGACAGGCATTGATAGGAAAGGGAGAGATTTTAACTACTGAAGCCACTCCAAGACAAAAGACTCTTTCCAAGAATTGACCCCAGATACTCCTCCCCATACTTCCCCAGAGACATGCCTTCCCCATACAGCTTCTAGTATTCCCCACCCCACAAAACCATTGTTTCTTCTGTACCGCTTCTCGTGGCTTGTCCAACAAAAGAAAGCACAAACGGTAGTGCAACTCTGACTCGCCAGCCAAGTCCTGGGAAAACTCACAAAGCTTAAGCATGACCCCAAATCTGAAAGCTCCTTTTTGCCACCACTTCTCCCCCATTACCATTACTACCAATTTCCCATCCACCACTACAAGCAAAAAACATGGCTAAAGAAGTGAACTTGGGTGGGAAGTTGAACAGTGGAAGACACCATCACACAAAGCAATAATCAATGCTGTGTGATGGTTTTAAGAGATGCTGAAAAGATGTTTCATGAAATCATAATCTCCTTCAGGGTCTTAAAGGCTACTGGTTGTCCTTGTCTTTCTTTAGCACCAATACTTCATCTGAAAAAAACCCTTTTCCTCTCACTGCATCCCTGCTGACCCTTTCCCATTCACTGCCCCCCTGGATCTTTCTACCACCCCCGGGGCATTCCAATCACTTTGGGAATCACTGGTATAGAGGTATAGTCATTGGTTGAACATAAAGTGGGCCAGTTTGCACATGCCATCATACAGCAGACATCAGCTTCTTCCAGCCTGTTATTTACAGTAAGGAAATATTGTTTGTGTACTATAGCATACAGCAGGAACAAAATGAATGTCTAGTTATCACTGACTGTAGGGGGTGATGCTCATTTCCGTTTCTAAGCCGAAGAGCCAATGTTGCCCGAGGACTGTTCTGGTGGTCATGTGGCAGCATGACTGCACCAAATGCTATTACCTTCCCACTGAGAAGTGGTACCTATCTATCTATTTGCATTTGCATGCTTTTGAACTGCTGGGTTAGCAGAAGCTCAGACTAGTGACAGGAGCTCACCCCATCATGCAGCACTCCAGCCTTGAACTGCCAACCTTCTGATCTTCTGATCATCAGAACTGGTGTCTTAACCACTAAGCACCTGCATCCTTTGATTAGGTACTAGATGGCTATATTCCATCATGTAGTGATGTTGGAGGATAATACATTGCTCTCATGGAATTTTTCTGTTGAATCTTAAAGTCTCTTGAATTTTCCACAAGTGAAGTTTTGCACCTTTCAGAGAGACTGGAGAAAGGGCAATCTTTCTTCCTGTGCATTAAGCTGCTATGCTTTATCTATTAGTGTGTATTAATGGTGATGACAGTTTATCTGCTTAATGCCTGGTTAGTAAATGGAAAAACACTTCTGGTGCAGGACCAGAATCAGGATGAGCATGTGGACCTGGCTTGGTTGACAGAGACCTGGCCAGTTGAAGTGAACTGGTGAAATGGGGTTAAACCTCTGCCAGTTTTGCCCAGCTGGGTTTCTCTATACAGCAGAAGACAAAGCCTGGGGGTGGGTGGGAAAGTGGGAATTACGCTGGTCTAATGGGACTGAGTCACCAGGTGCCTCATCTCAGAGCCTGCTGGGTTTGAGGTGGGTGGCTGGAACAAAACAGAGATTCTCTTGGGGTACTGCTCCCTCACTGCTCAATAGTCTTCCTTCCTGAGCTGGCTGAGTTGGTCTTGACAGTGGCGCTGGAGTCTGCTCAGTTTATTGTGTTGGGGGAACATCGACGTCTATGCTGAGACCATTATTTGAGAGTAGCTCAAGATTTCATGCCTATCATGACAACCATGGGTCTGTCTCAAGTAGCATCTGGTGCCACCCATATCTCAGGACACATTCAGGACCTAATGGGATTGATTTGTTTGTTTGCTTGCTTGCTTGCACTGGAGGGGATGACTGTGATCTGGGTGAGGGGGAATTTTCCATAGTTCTATTAGGATATGATCACTACAGATCATTCCTTCCCATCACATTTATTTATATTAATGTATTATTTTAAATCTAGTTTGGTTACTAATACAAAATACAATTTAAAAAAAATCCAAGTAAAACTCAGGATAGAAAGTAACTGAAAGTTACTGAGGCTATTCTTCCCCAAAAGTGCAGCAAATATGAATTTATGAAATTTGTGCATGTTCATCAAAATGCCTTCAAATCTAGATGATGCAAATTATCTTCTGGTTTTCTTTTTGTTTTGTTTGCTTTATTTTATTTTATTTTATTTTATTTTATTTTTGTGAGAGGTTGGAATACAATGAAAGGTTTTGGTCAATTACCAATTTCCAGTATAGACCTAGCAACCCTATTTAGTTTGTGGAATCCATGTCAGACCAATCCTTTCCCATCAATATTCATAACCTATCCTATCTCTGTTCCCTGTATGAGGTATTTCAGAGGTCTTAGTTTTCCTTATCTCCTTCTTTCTCCAACTACATGTCTCCACTATGTAGTCTTTCCTATTATTTTTGCTTTACTAGCTGCTGTCCAGCATGTACCACTTCTTTATATTTCTTGCTTTCCTCCCTCACAACCATCTAGCATACAAACTGTTGGAGAATAAAGCGTGATATAAAATGTCCAGATATAGAAGTGACAACGGTAACTATGGGTCACTTATAGTCTGATAACCAAGGAATTGGTTACAGCTGGGTCAGGACATGTAATGTATCTGCAAGGTCATCATGTGCCGGAAAGCACTGGAAAGTGTTGAAAAACTATTGTAAATATACATGGTCATCTTGCTTGGGGGACAAGAATTAAGGTGACACAGCAGGAAGAGGCTGGACTTAGTAGCCACATGGCAAAAGTGTATAAAAAGCCCAAGCATCATTGTACAGTGTGGGTTTTTGTTGGTTGGTTGGTGGTGGATGTGTAGCTTTGGAGATTTGGCTTCTGTATATATTGCAACTGAAAGATTAAAGAGCCTCCATTCCTTGCCTGTTCTGACTTTCTGCTCAATATATTTTCTACTTCATCTCATATTCCAAATGTAATGCACTGCCTGCTATACACACCATTCTTTTAACCAGTCATGCAACTCTGTTCCATAGGCTGCTGCCACACTGCAGACTTAGTGGTTTCACTACCACTCTAACTGTCATGGCTCCATCCAATGGAATCTTAGGATTTGTAGTTTGTTGTGACAGAGAAGGCCAAATATCTCACAAAACAAAAAGTCCCAAAATTTCATAACACTGAAGTAAAGTGGTATCTTTCCACCCCCCTCAAATTAATTTTTATTACACAGTACATAATACAAATTATACAGTGGGCCCTTGTTATACGCTGGGGTTTTGTTCCAAGATCCCCTGTAGATAACAAAATCCGTGGATGCTCAAGTCTCATTAAATAGCAAAATGGTGTCCCCTATAAAAAATGGAAAATCAAGGTTTGACATTTGACATTTATTCTTTTTTTGAACATTTTCAAACCATGGATGCTTGAATTTGTGTATAAAAATCCATGTATAAGACGGGCCGACTGTACAATCCACATTTCATAATATACTTTTCTCCCTTCTCCCCCCTCCCAAAAACAGCATTGAGGGAAATACATTCCAATCAAGTTAACAATCATTATCAATATCATTCATTATATTTTTTACTTCCTAATACCCCATTTTATCTTTCACTTTCTTAATCACAGTTTCACATTTATCTTTCCATGATTCTTTATTACTTTCCCCAATATATGTAACTCTTCTTTCCTTAAGGAAATCAAATAATATGTATTATTTTATATATTTAAACAAATAAGACTTATTCCAATTTGATTTGCTTTTCCATCCATAAGCAATCACTGCATGAGCAGCTTTTAAAAATTGTTTTATTGCATATCTTTCATTACTATTTAATCTTAATGCCCCTAAATTGAGAGTTAGATGATTTTCTTTGCTTAATTGTATCTCTATCCCTATCATTATATTTATTTGTTTCTTAATTCCAAAATTCTTGAACAAATGGGCATTCCCACCACATATGTATGTAAATTCCCTTAGCTCCACATCCATGCCAACATTTTGATTGACATTTATCATTTATAAATGCTAATTGATGTGGCGTCCTGTACTATTTTCCAATCATTTTCTTTGTTGTTCTTTTATATTTGTATTTTTAATATTAACAGTTTCTTGTAGCCAATTTTTAATTTTGTCTGTATCAACCAATAAGTCTTTTCCTAGTTCACTGTCAGTTCCTCTACCATTCTAAATTGGGTTTTCCCTATTAATCCTTTCCCACCTTCTAATTTTTTTTAATTATTTCTTCTAGCAATTCATTTTGGTCTAAAATATTCAATTGTATTTCATTTAATAATTTTATTATCCCTTTTATTTGAATCCAATATTTATTTCCAATTAATATAGTTAATGTTTTTTTGTATTTGTGCCCCTGTTGAAACATATAACTCTCCAATGGAAGTAAAGTGGTATCAAGCTGCATTAATTCTGCAGTGTATATGAAGCCTTAGCTTCCCTGCAGTCTTCATTTCACACTGCTAACCTTGTTCCTGTGGTCTGTGTGAGGTTCTCATCCCAGCCAATCTGGCAAGAGTATCTGTATTCCTGACACACTATCAATGTCAACATCTTCACTGATATATTATTATTATTATTATTAACCTTTATTTATGAAGCGCTGTAAATTTACACAGCGCTGTACATGCAATCCTTTTAGTTAGACGGTTCCCTGCCCTCAGGCTTACAAGCTAAAAAGACATGACACAGAAGGAGAAGGGAGTGGTGACGGGAAAGGGTAAGAGGTCCAGCAGTTCCTCTCAACCTCCGAGGCCTGGACCAAGGCAGATGGACTGAAGGGAGGGCTTGGCTTCAAAATGGAAGGTTAATCATTATCCAGGGAAAATACATACTCACAAGTAGGATAATGCATATACAGTACATAGCAATACAGGAAATGGATCGATAAACAGCCAACAACAGAACATCAGATAGTAAGCGACAATTATGCGATGCCTGGGAAGGCATCTCTGAATAGGATGGTTTTCAACTCCGTTTTGAAGCTGGTTAAAGAAGTGATGGCTCTTGCTTGTGGAGGAAGAAGGTTCCAGGAGTGAGGGGCAGCAAGTGAAAAGGGGCGAATCCGGGATGAGGCAGAGGAAATCCTGGGCTGAGACAGGAACCTTTGACTACCAGAACGGAGGGCCCTGGTGGGAAGGTGAGGAGAAAGAAGGTCTGATAAGTAAGGAGGGGCCAGTCCATGGAGGGCTTTGAATGTCGACAGCAGGAGCTTATACTGAATGCGGAAAGGGAGAGGGAGCCAGTGAAGGGATGCCAACACAGGAGAGATGTGGTCAGAGCGGTGGGTGGAAGTGATAATGCGTGCAGCTGAATGCTGGACAGAGATTAAAGGACGGAGGTGAGAAAAAGGAAGCCCAGCCAGGAGGACATTACAGTAATCAAGTCGTGAGATCACTAGGGCATGGACCAGGATCTTGGCAGTAGTTAATATAATTAATTTATATAATTAATATAAATTCTGCTGTTCAACTTGTTATTGTTATTTATGTATGGAAGATACACTCCTGTGTTAGCTGAGGGGTTTGAACAATATGTCTTTCATATCTTTTCCAGCTTTACAATTATGTAAGCCAATAAATTACTGCAGTGCTTATCAAAAATACCTAATGTGAAAGAGTAAGGCATTTCCCAATCAATTTTGCATGCTCAGTATATGTCGGAGGAAGAAATGTGTCTTTTTCCCCATTGTACTTTGAAATCCTGCAGTAAGCTTAGAGAGATATAGTAATATCCCACAAAAACCAATGGTGATATAGTACTGAAATGTATGCATAATTAGTCTTCTTGGAGATAATGAAACATTTTGTTAACTGATGGCAAAGAATGCTGTATTATTTTTTCTTTCATACATCAAAATGAATCAAATTCAGCATCTGTGAATGCATCTGATTTATCTTACAGTAGCTGCCTACATCATTTCCCTATGTGTTCTGAATCTAGCAAAAGAATAACCTAATGAAATAAGATTATTTTATCAAGGCTTTTCTTACTATGAAGAATAGCTATCTTGCACTGTTGGTTGTGTTAGAATAGGTGTGACATGACTTGTGTGTTAATGCTTGTTCTGGTAATCACTGTGTGATACACCACTTTTGCACTGTATAGAATAATTCTTCCAGGTATAGCCCATAACACTGAGACCTCAGATTTGCCATGTCCTGCTTATCCATTGAAGGAAGGTGATAGTAAATCTCTGATTTCACCACTGACTGTGCATTCAGAAGGAACTCCCAGTTTATGAGATCAATCATAATCACACCGTGATGATTCTCAGGAAACCTAAATGTTTTGGCTGGCCTTGCTAACTAAAGCAAAAAATTGTAGGTGCTAGCCTTTCTCTTTTCTTAACAAAAGAGTTTATCCATGGCCTTACCCAACAGAAGGATTAAAGGGAGCATATTAATAAATAAATAATAAATAAAATCTTTATTTATACCCCGCCCTTCCAAAAGATCAGGGCGGCTTACAAATGCACCGAAGTGCGAGCAGTATACAGTTAAAAACACATTAAAACAACAGCAATTCATAAAACAATAAAAGACCCCATTAGCCCAACCTCACGGCCACGAGAGAGGAGGGAGGCCCACAGGATGTTTAGTCGGGGAATGCCTGATTGAATAGGAAGGTTTTGAGACCCTTCCTAAATTGGGCCAGGGTGGTAGATGAGCAGAGCTCTGTGGGCAGCGTATTCCAAAGGGCTGGGGCAGCTATGGAGAAGGATCTTCTGGCCGTAGCAGCCAACCTAGCCCCAGGCACCTTCAGGAGTTGCTGCCCAGATGTTCTGAGGGTGCGAGGCGGAATGTACGGGGAGAGGCGGTCCTTCAGGAATCCTGGACCCAAGCCATTTTAGATTGGATGGTGTGCTTTGAAGAATGATTACAAGTACCATGGTGCTTTGGACACACACTCCATTTTTCACAATGGAAATTCCAGCAGGAAAGTGGAGCTTGAAACTGCTCTGAGCACATTCAACCAGTGATACCTAACATCCTTCTACGTACATCCAAACACACACATGGTGTGGCCTTTGCACAAGAAGAGACAAGAGGTAAGAGGCCTATTGAATAGTATTAGTGAGAGATTCCCTGAGTATATATCCATCAGCATCTCCAACACAACCACAGGATAGCAGGCTGTTGGGTGTGGCTGGTTCAGGACATCCTGACCATCCCAGAGATGTAACATCAAAAACTCTCCCAATGTCTTTTCCCAAAGTGAGGGTCAACAGGAGAATATTTAGTTGGACCCTTTTCCATGGAAGTGCCCTGAGAAGCAACATCCAAAAATGCCCTCCTTGGGTGTTATGCTCCAGAATTGGAAAGGTAAGTTGAGAAGGTGGGGTGGGATAAAAGTTTCCCACCTTAGACTTGTATGGCTAAGTCTCTTTAGATACTTTGGTCATTCAAGAACCAACATTTCCCAGACTCCCCTTCAACAACATGATAGATGATAGGGTAGGTGTTGGATGTTCTCTGTCCACTGGAAGATGTCTGGCATTTCACCACATTTGTCAGAGGGAAATGTCCCATTCTTCAGAGCAAAATAATGATCTAAATAAATAAATAAATAAATATCAATGCTTAGTGTTTTTGCTAAGGATACTATGCATTGGTTAATATATGCATTGACACCCATGCTAACATACTGTATTTCCTTAAGCCAAAATTCAATTGTTAGTCCTAGTTAGAGTCTATTGAACAAATGAAATGCACACAAATAAATATTCATTGATTCAGCAAGTCTATTCTAGTTGAAACAAACAGTTGGATTTAAGCCATAGTTTTCAACTTTTTAAATTTGGGGCCCTCATTGAAATCTGAAGATTTTCACTACATATGCTACCTGTCTTCATTTCCTCCTTACCACCCAGCCAATTTCTCGTCATTAATTTCCATGCTTTGCACTGTCCTTTTGCATTATCCCATCTGCTGGTAGTGGAGAGTCATTAAAGAAAAAAGAAAACAGGTGGTGATCCTGCCGCTAATATGGCCTACCTTAGATTAGTCCAGCAGTCTATTGAAGGGTTTGCTTTAGTTGCACTTAGCCCTGTGTGCAATTTAAAAACAAAGTAAATTCCATCAAGATTTTTTTACTGTATTTAAAACTATATCATGATAATGTTTAGTTTATGGAAATATATTTTATGTACAACCAAATGTATATGTATTCATGTTGTAAAAATAATGCAACTGTTATTCATTTTTAGTGCCTATATATAGTGGAAACCCTTGGAGACAGAAAAAAACCTAATACTATTTATCAATTTATCATGTAGACCTACATGATATATACACACACACACACACACACACACACACATATATATATACTTTCCTCAAGGGCCTCACAAATCCTTAACTTCACAAATTATAGCTGCAGCACCCAGGGTATGAGGAATGCCCATTCAGTCCTGCTCTGAGACTTTGCAAAATCAAGCATTAACTTGAGCTCTGCATTCTCCTTGACTGTCATTGTTGCAGTAGCAACATGGGGAAAAGAGCAGGTAGAGCCTTATTGTATGACAAAAGAAAGCCAAAATACAGCAGGAGACTAGCAACTTTCTATGTGCCTATCTGCATGCCATCATAGCACTTCTGTTCTCTTCCTGAGGGAGATAATTGTAAAAGAGTGCCGTTTATTGAATGGATTTTTCTTGTTTGACAAAAGGCATTTTTATGACCGTCTCCCTCAGGAAGAGAATAGAAGTGCTGTGACAGCATACAGAGGGGCACAGAGAAACCTGATACTCTAATGCACCATTTCAGCTTTCTTCTGTAACAGTGAACAGTGACCAAATTATCAATGGGGAATTTAATTAGCTCAAGGTCACGAGAGGAGGCCTGTTAATATACCTCAGATGGGATCGCCCCTTCGATCTGTATACCAGGAACTGGAAATCCAGAAATGAGGCAGAGGCTCTAAGTACAATCAATGTCTCTTTTACTGGAAACAAGGATTCAAACATACAGGCACATACGCTCACACATTCATACAAGACTCAGGAAATAACGTGGTAAATGTGGAATAGATATTAGGCTTTCTAACGGAAATGCTCACCTTATGTAGAAGTTCTATCTTCCAATTTGTGTGTGTGGGTTTGCAGGTCTGGTTAAGCAGGCCAGTCAGAGAGAGACTGACTTTTAAAACTGACTTAGCTCTTGGCTACCAGCAATGAATGACTGGCCGCAGTGGATGGCTGACCGCAGCTGAGAGTGACTGGTAGCAGCAGCTCTCCAAATTTGGGAGACCCTTTTAGGGTTTAACTGGATCTCCAGACAAAGGGTAATCAAAGGAGACTGATTGATGTGTATTTCACATCTTCCCCCAAATGTTTCATCTCCCCAAGTTTCCGACAGACCAGGGACCCAAATGGCTTTGCAAATGTTATTCTTTTGATTCACCTGGTTCCCCCCTCAATCACAAAGAGAGACACTTCCTTGAGACACATGATAGCATCTTTCCTGAGAGCACTTAGCAGCTCCTTGCATAATCTCATCCATTTCCAGGGCTGGGAAAGGAAAATTGTTTACATATCAAAACCTATGGCTTCCCTTTGTTTCAGTGGGAGATCATGTGCTAGGGCCATATAGCTGCTCAGGTCAAGATGCACTTTTGATATCAAGATGCAAGCCAGGGATTATAATTTAGATATATTAAAAAGGTGTAGATCAATGCCTATCACTTCTCATGTAATAAGAAAGACTCCTTTGGAAAAGGGGTTAATTTTTTTTACCTTGTGCTCCTGAAATTTACTTTAACACTAAGCTTTTAGAACTAAACCTGACTGATCCTTATGTTATTTTCCCCTCATGGGACAAACCTCTCACATAAAGTTTATGTCTATCCTGAAGTCTCTCAGGGGCTGCATCTACACTGCAGAATTAATGCAGTTTGACAGCAATTTAACTGCCAGAACTCAATGCTATACAATTCTGGGATGTGTAGTTTTGTAAGATATTCTGTCAGAGATGGTACAAAAAGCCCACAGATCCCAGGATTTCAGAGAATGGAGCTTGACAGGTGAAGTGGTGTCAAACTTCATTAATTGTTCAGCATGGCAACAGCCTTAATCTGGTCTGATTCTTGTCTGGTTCTTAGTGCCTGGTACTCCTGAGTCTTTCTCCTCTTACAGCTTTCTCCTATTGTAGAGAAGTACAGCCATTATAGTCATATAAAGGTTAAATAATAATAATAATAATAATAATAATAATAATAATAATAATAATAGAAATATAAGCCAGAATCCTACTGATCCAGTATGCTAGTGGCTGCACTTTTTCCAGAGTCAGGCAGGGAAGGGAAGACCCAAACAGCCTATTTCCTTTTGATTACTTCATTTATGGTGCACTTTCCACGAGCACTATAGTTACACCAGCATACTGTGCAAATTACTGTACATTTTGCTGGCATCACTTGAACAGCTTTGGGTAAGTGGGATTTTTTGGTCTCTGAACCCAATTCTGAATCATGTGAAGGGGAGTTGGCCCATCACTAATATCATGTCACAGGGCAGGGAAATCCCTTTGCTAGGGATTTCTGAAAACTGCTGCCAGAGTAGATTGTTATTATCAGAGTACAGAGTATTATCCAAAATGGGTCAATCCATTTGTGGCAGACCTTTCAATCCTTACACATTCTAGAATACATACTCTTAGTAGGATTCGATTATAAGCTACCTTCAGTCCTATCCTTTGAATACTGAAAGCACCAGACAATAATTCCAGTATTGTAATCTCAAAACGATGTGCTGTGGCTATTGATTTACAATGAAATAGCACAACTTCTTTTTCTATTGGATACACTCTGTGTGCAATAAAGAAGGGAAAACCAAGTAGCCTCTGGTGAAAAAAAATACCTAGAATAAATGAGAGGAAAACTACCTAATAGCACTTATCTCTTAAAACATTCTCCTTCACTCCATAAATTTAACAACAATACAGAGGAAGGAATTACAATGGCATCTTCTGCATCCAAGATAAAATTTAACAGCTATTTGGAAATAAAGAAAAGTGTGTGTGGGGGGGGGGGACAAATTTAGTGCCTAGTCACCATTAATTTGATTTTGTTGCAACTAATTAAATCAAACTCAATTAAATATCTTTGTGTCATAACCTTGGTGCTCTTTGTGATGCTGTTATCATTTAAAAATAAAAAAAAATTTTTACAAGGGAATCCTTCTTTTAATACCCTATCAGAGCCTTCAGTTTCATTGTATTCTGTATTTCCCCACTGCTAAACTGGATTTACTTTTGCCTCCAACAAGGGGCAGTTGTAGAACCAAATTCAGGGCACATTACATAATAATCATGCATCAAAAGTGTTAATATGGGAATTTAAAAAATGAACTCCCACATTGCTTTTGCCCCTCTGTTGGAGTGTTCCCTGTTGCTTCTGTTTCTTGTCCAAACCTGAAAGGAAATCATGACAGAAGCAAGGGTAGCTGTCATCTTATCTCTCAGTGCCAACCCAGTGCTCTAAACACAAGGCAGTTCTGCTCTTTGTCATCGACACCCACAAAATTAAGAGGTGCTAAATTTTGAGCATATGGTTTCATAGTTGGATCTCTGCTCAGACAAAGATTTATTTGCACTTGCCACCAGCAGCTGCAAAATATGCTAAAGCAGTTGGCAAACAGCAAGCCTCAAGTTTACTTACAAGCTCCATTAAGCCTGCCTTAGCCTGTTTTTGAAATGATAAGGTAAAAACTAAGAGAGTTTCTCATGCTTTTAAAATGTGTGCCGATGCTTATCGCTACATAACAGCCTCAAATCCTCCTTATGTAGTGTTGCTACCTTGGGAGGGGGAGGTGCCTCCATTTATTAGTTAACATTGCAATTAGCTGAGGAATTTTAACTTTAAATCATTGCTTATTAAAAGATTATTAATTGGTAGCATGCTAATTGTGTGTGTGTGGGGGGGAACCCTTCCATTATAAAAGGAATGAAATGAATATGCACTTGAAAATAGATAGAACAAAATTTAACAGTAGGAATCTATACATTAGGGGTACAGAAAGTTTTTTAACCCCTGAGCCAAAACGGTTCTAGGCAATTTATGTTGCAGATTGCCAGAAGTAATCCCCAAACCTGGGTCACTTTCCACTGCTGGTGTAGAATCTAAAAATGCATTTGCCTAAACCCTCTTCTCTCTCATATACACACTTTCTAATGCATGTAAATAGACACATGCTGGCTGGCTGTTTTCATTTGGCCCTAACCTTTTCCAGGAGAGGCTGGATGGCCACCTGTCGGGGATGCTTTGTTTGAGAGTTCCTGCATGACAGGAGGCTGCCTGGATGGCCCTTGTGGTCTCTTCCAACTCTACTATTCTATGATTTCCCAATAGAAATGGTGAAAATGGAGCAAAGTAGGCTAAAACCTAGACTGAAGTGTACCATGAAGAGTGTACCTTGAACCAATGGCTCATTCAAAAACTCACCTTCATTCTCTTTCCCTTCCCTGGCCATAAAATGTCACAGGGCAAGAGAAGCAAACTGAACTTCTGCCTCAAGGAATCTTCTTTAAGCTAGCAATTCTGACAGAAGCTGTTGTCCCATCCTCCCCCCTTACTGGAGAGGACATCATCTTCACGCTGAGAATGTCATCAGGGAAGAAGAGGGGTGCCTCTTAAGTCCTTTGTAGGCCAGATGGGGAAGCTTGAAAGGACAAATCTGGCTTTTAGGCCAGAGGTTCATCTCTCTGCTATATATGTCTACCATTCTACTTATTTCCAAGTTAATATTTCTATGTATGCCTATTTATTTCAAAGTTAATATTTACAGGGTTATAATGGTACTCATGCCACCTTGAAAACTGCATGTTGTTGTTGTTGTTGTTGGCTGTCTTTAAGCTGACCTCAACTCATGGTGACCCTGTGATTGAGACATCTCACAAGACTCCCTATCCTCTACCTCTCTGCTCAGGTCCTGTAGGCTCAGGCTTGTGATCTCCTTAAATGACTCTATCCATCTGGAATGCAGTCTTCCTCTTTTTGTACTGCTCTCAATCTTCCCTAGCATCATTGTCTTTTCTAATGAGTCATGCCTTCTCACGATGTGGCCAAAGTGCAACAGGTGCAATTTAGTCATCTTGGCTGTTTGCATTTTGGCCATCCATGGTATCCTCAGCACTTGTCTCCAGCACCATATCTCAAATGAATTAATTTTCTTCCTATCTGCTATCTTAACTGTCTAGCTCTCACATCCGTACATGGTAATGGGAAATACAATGGCTTGGACAAATCTAACTTCGTTGTTCAGCTGTATAGCTTTACTCCTCTTCCAGTTTGCCTAGTTCTTTCATAGCTGCCCTTCTCATTCCCAGTCTTCTAATTTCTTAACTGCAGACTCCATTCTGATAGTTTAATCCAAAGTATGGGAAATCTTCAACTTTAATTTCCTCATTATCTGGATTGAATTTATGTAAATCCTCCACAATCATTATTTCTGTTTTCTTAATATTTAAGGTGCGTTATAGACCGCCCTAAAGCGGGTGATCTACCGCCGCCGCCATTCGCTGCGGAGGGAAGCCCCAGCTGCCAGATCGTGAGGCTTCCGGCCGCAGCGAAAAAGGAGCGCTGAAATGGCGCTCCTTTTCAAAATGTGGAAGTGGCGCCGTGAGGGGCGAAGCGCGCCCTCGCGGCATCACTTACGGTGCGCCACGTCTGGACACTGTGCGTCCAAGATGTAAAAATGGCAGCGCCCATGTGGATGGGCGCTGCCATTTAGGACGCGCTCCGCGCATGTTGGGAACAAGGCCGGTTAGGAAGGGGCAACCCTTCCTAACCCTAGGACACGCGGAGTGCATCCTAAATGGCGGTCTGTAACCCGCCTAAGAAAACATTAGGCCTACCTTTGCACTTTCTTCTTTGACTTCCTTTTCCGATTGTTCCAAGTTTGTAATGCTTTCTGCTAGCAGTATGGCATTATCTGCATATCTGAGATTGTTGATGGCCTTTCCTCCTATTTTCATTCCTCCTTCTTCTGTGTCTAAACCTACTGTACATATGACATTTTCTGCATACAAGTTGAATAGAAAGGATGATAAAATACAGAACTGCCTGACCTTTTTGCCAATTGGGAAGCATTCTTTTTCTCCATATTCTGTTCTTACAGTATCCTCTTGTCCTAAGTACAGATTCTTCATCAGGACTATTAGATGTAGCGGCACTCCCATTCCCATGTAGTAGCATGGATTTTTAGGCAGTCCTCACATCTAAATGGAATCTTAAATAAGCGGCTGAGTTAGGATTAAATCCAGTTCCATCTAGTATACTTCCATTAAATCAATGGTATTACATATGTTGATTTACCAAGTTCTCATTGATTCAATGGATCCACCCTTGTTGTTGTTAATTGCCTTGAGTTGACCTTGACTTACTTATCAGACCTTCTTTCTCCTCACCTTCCCACTCGGGCCCTCTGCTCTGGCAGTCAAGGTCGGCTATCCCAGCCCAGGATTTCCTCTGCCCCATCTTGGATTCGCCCCTTTTCATTTGCTGCCCCTCACTCCTAGAACCTTCTTCCCCCACGAGCAAGGGCCATCACTTCATTAACCAGCTTCAAAATGGAGCTGAAGACCATCCTGTTCAGAGAAGCGTTCCCAGGCATTGTGTGATTATCATTTGCTATGTGATGTTCTTTTGTTCCCTGTTTTATTGAACCATTTCCTGTATTGCTATGTATTTTATATGTATTATCCTATTATCTCTTAGATTGTACGCCATAGGCAGGCTTTCTCTTATATATTTATTGTTTTATGTACAGCGCTGTGCAAATCTACAGTGCAATAATAATAATAATAATAATAATAATAATAATAATAGACTCATAGTGACACCTTGGATGAGACTTCTTCAAGACTCCCTGTCTTCCACTGCTCTGCTCAGGTCCTGCAGGCTCAGGTCCATGGCCTCTCTGACTGAGTCCATCGATCTGCCATGTGGTCCCCTGTCTTTCTGCTTCCTTTTGCCTTACCTAGTATTATTGTTTTTTTTGAATGAGTCATGACTTTTCATGAAGTGGCCAAAATACAACAGCCTCAGTTTAGTCATCCTGGTTTCCATGATAACCATGATACATATCTGTAGGATTAATGCAAATCATAGGAGGAGGAGAAGGCAGACCAGTTTGTCTTCATTCCCAATAATATTTTGTAGGTAGTAGTTTTGATGGTAATGGCAGCAACTCTGTTTTACCTCAACAGGACTTGTAACGTCACAGGGTGCTGGTAGTGAGACAAAGTCAGAGTTTGTTTGGGGTTTTTTGTCTGTGTCCACATAGAGGAAAAGAAGCAGTCTTGCACTGACCTGTTTACATGATGCACAGGGTCAAAGGAGATTAAACACACATGCAATACACTCTCTAAGAGATTCTGTAGAGTAAAAAAAAAAAGTCCCTGTTTGTTCTGAATCAGGCTGGAAACTCTGGATAATGCACTTAGTATGCAGACTGTTCACTTGTGCAGGGATAGGGAAGAAGCATCAGTGGGTGGGCACCATGGTCAGGAAGTTAGGAAGACAGGAGGAGGCTCCTTGGGCCAGGCAACCTACTGACCTCTTCCTGCCCAGAAGTTACAACTCTCACCACAGCACTGTCACTAGTATGAGCAATTCCTCCAGGACATACCATGTTTTAATCAGACCGTGGCAAGGACAGGAGGAGGAAGTGTACAGACAATGCTGCCGATACTAATTTAACAGGTGCCCAACACAAAAACTCTGCAAACTACTTGTCTAAATTGTGGCTGTGTTAACTTCTTCTTTACAATCTCCACATTTTATGCATTTTATACAGATATTTGCCTACACACACACACACACATTTTGGTTCCTGATGAAAATCAGTAGGGGATGACAGGCAATCCAGATTTCCAATATCAAATTAGATTTGGGGTAAGATCAATCTGGACCAAACTGGGCCCAGATCTCAAGGGGTTTCTGATCTAAACTGAGAGCCATGCATAGCCCTACTTTCAAGATGCAGCACTGGCATTTTAATTATATTCATTTAAAGAATATTTATTGAATCACCTGATTATTGCCAGCAACATATATGTTGTGGTTAGAGATGGACAAATCTGTTTTACTCCCTTCCCTATTCAATTGTAGCTGTTTTGAATTTCAAGTGCTTTCCATGTTTATGAAGAAATGTGAAAAATCACATAAGGTCATAGAATCATATTGCTGGAAGAGACCACAAGGACCATCTACTCAAACCTCTTGCCATGCAGGAATACACAATCAAACCCTCTGTCTAGAAATCTCCAAAGAAGGAGACTCCACCACACTCAGAGGGTGCATATTCCACTGTTGAACAGCCCTTACTGTCAGGAAGTTCTTCCTAATGTTTAGGGTTAGGCCTTTAAAAAAAACCACAGATACACCCATTAAAATAACCAAAATGACAATGCTACTCATTTCTAGTCATGGGGAAATAACTACTCATCTATGTGGAGGAAGCAGACTACAGCAGAAGTGTGAACTATTATGTCACCTTGACACCAAATTAGAGATCAGGCACGGATTCTCTGCCATGCCAATTTAACTCCCACCCTGAAATCTTCCAAAACTTCCAGTCTGATGCTAAAAGACCAGAAGAATGAGCAATTCTTATAATGCCATGCCTATCTGTGTTATGCAAACCGTGTTGCAGAAATGCAGCATGAGCTATTATGATTGATTTTGACATTTACGAATTTGACATTAAGAATTCATCTCCTTCACACCGGAAACTTACTCCCTAGTTTGATGCCAATGGAAATAGTTTCTGCGCTCATAGAATATCCTTTAGAGTTTTGTGGATATGGATCAGCCCGAGCTGGGTCCTTCAGTCTTTTTCATTTGTGTCTCACCCTGTGGCCATCTTTTCATTGTATCCACAGCTAATTAGCACTGTGAGGAATAGAGTCTGCCATTAATTAACCTCTAGATCCTCTTTAGTGGGTTCAGCAGAGGAAATACACTGGGCTGGACAAATTGGCACCACCAAACCCTCTATCACTGATGAAGGAAAACTACTGCATTCTTAATCTTCTTATCTCATTATCAAAGATAAAAATTTAACCACATGGCAGGAACTCCCTTGCTGTAATACATGCACAGCCATTATCTGAAGCTAATCCTATTATGCTAACAATCCCTGGTCTTGTTCCTGGTACTCAGATCATACTGGAATTTTCTTTAACAAGATTATCAATTTAATAGTCTTCCAATTTCTGTTCCTTTTTTATTTTGCACCTGTTTTAGGGTGAATGTTTCCCTCTCTGTTCAAATTTTTTGTTGTTGTTAAGAAGCACATGCATTTTTGTACCATTCTCATACTTTTGCACTATTTGGAATTGGAAATCTCTGTATAACATTATGGCTTGCAAAGCACTGTGACCTAAACGCAACACTAACCTAGAATTCAACCACTACTGTGATTGGAATTTCTTCCCTTCCCTTCCTTCCTATAACCCTTTGTGCTACCTGCACAAAGTTTTTGAGAGTTCATTTTATTTATTGTATTTGAATCCCACCATTCTCCTAAATGGCTTACAATATAAATGGCTTACAATATAAATGAAAACAGAATAGCTAAAACAGTAAGAAGTAAAAAAAAAAAAATTAAAAGCATTTAACCACCAATCCAGTTAAAACATGACTTTAACAATATTAACTTACAACATTATTTAAAATATATGAAATACATATTACATATTGAAAACAGCACACTTAATTGCATGTCCCTCTACCCTGGTCAGTTACAGCAGAAGTCCTATTTAAACTGGAAGATCTTTTCTTGCTTGTGAAAAGCCATCAGAGAAGAAGCAAATTAAACCACCTCAGGATCGAGTTCCCTAGCTTAGGAGCAACTAAAAAGCCTCTCTTCTGTGGCCCGATGAGCCTGGGAGGTTAGTAGGGGAGAGAGAAAAAACTGTCACCTAAAGAACACAATACTTGAGCAGGCTCATATGGGAAGAATCCACAGGGGCAAGAAACAGTTTTGCTATTTACATCAGCTGCAAAGCCCTATTGCATCTTGGCCTCTGTTTATCACCTATCCCATTTGTTGTGGTTTTAAATATTCCCATTCGATCAAATTATCTGATAAGTACACTATGCTGGAATATAAGGAATAAGACAGGAGCCTGGTGCCATCTCCTTTGACTAGTTTTAATTCTTAAGTAGTTGATCAGGTTGAGATTTGGTAAAGGGTGTTTGCAAACCATTTCAAACCTCAACATGTGCCGAAGAGATGAAATAGGGAGCCATTTAGATTCAGATCATCATTTCTAAAAAGGCAAGAGAAAATAACTTTCTAGAGAATTCTTGATAATTAAATGCACTCTTATCGAGAATACACAATTCTTTCTTCTGTCATTCTTATTTCTTGAGTTCATTTTGAGAGAACATCTAAACTGAATTCAAAAACTGAATTGTACACAGAGTGGCACAGCTTTAGGTTCTTCATTTCATTCATGACATTTCTCCTCTTCCACTTTCCTGATGTACTCTATATAACTTATGTTGTTGTGCCTTCAAGTCATCTCTGATTTATGGCTACCATAAAGCCAACCTATCACAGGGTTTTCTTGGACAGATTTCTATTTCTTTCTTTTTAGAAAATATGGCCTAATTGGAAAAAAACATTTTATTAAGCTGGATTTCCATTTCCACAAATATTTTTAATGGAACAGTGAATGACGTGGAATTAAAAAAAAAATCTGTGATAAAGAAAAATTTGAAAATAAACATAATAACAAGAAGAGAAAGAAATGAATGTGATTGTGGTGGCATACTTGCTCTAATGCTTGGTCATAATAACATATCAAACATGAACAGGAATGAACCCACTGAGTCAATGAAACCTTATATACATATTGATTTGCCATTCAACAGTTGATTTAGTGGATCTATTCTAGGTGGGACTAGCACATTAAGTGAATGCTCTTGTTTTCATATTAGTAACTTTACTACTGCAGAGCTGTGCTTTTGTACTGATAAACCTGGAGTAATTAAGCAATAATTAATCTTAACCCTAAATATCTGGGCACCACTATTAGCATAAATCCCCCTTTTATTGATTATACATTGAATGCACTGAGAAAGTGAACAGTAAACCCAGATGAGTATTCCCTCTCTCCCAGTCTCTCTTCTGTTCTCTCTCTCACTCTTCTTTCTTAAAATATTTCAAGAGCTGAGACAGCCCCCCCGCCCAGAACATTGGCACTTCAATGAGTTAACTACCTTGTCTCCATGGCTGACTATTCTCTGTCTGCAGAGCATATGTGTCCAGACTAGAAATACAAAAATTAAATTAAATTAAAATTAAAATCCTTTGGGGAGAAAAAGAGTGGATTTTACATGCATGTCTTCATTTCAGCAATATCAATTTCTTGAGGGTCAGTGGTCTTTTCCTCTTCATTTTTCTGAACCACCACCATTTCCAGTCTCTTGTCCTAGGACCCATCATATTTTGATGCTTTTTCATGCAGTTGAGTGTATGCTAACACATCCATTGCTAGGCTTCTCTGCCTGCCTATTCTCTCTGAATATTCTGAGGCATTGAGCTTGTGATGTAATGTCTTTATAAGGCTAGTCTCCTTTCAGCACAGCTGAACAGTATTTAATGCGCTGAGGGTCCCGTATTAATTAGATTTTATTCATGATGCTCCTTCTGGAGTTTGTTGTTGGGCCTGCTAAACATGAAAAACTAGCTTCTGCTTATTATGAATCTGCTTCACAGAAACTCAGAGAATAAAAAATTACACAGCCAATGTCAGTCAGAGATCGTTGTATAACCCTCAACACTTCTGGAATATTGAAGTAACTCATCCCAGTCACTACTTGAAGCTTCATTACCACCCATATTACTACCAACAGATCCTATTTCTTTTAATGCCAATGGTATTTTCAAATTCAGCCTTTGTGGAAGAAAGTTGTCTTGAAAAAGCCATGTAACCATCGGCACCTATGTCCCCAAAGGCATCTCTTCCCTTTGCATGAATTTCTTCTACATCTTTAAATTATGCCTGCAGAAATAGGAAGTGTAAGAAACTCCTTCTGTAATGATGGGTTTATATGGCAGTGAATTACAATCTGCAGCCTGCTTTGTGCAGTGCATCTCATACTGAGTTCTCATTTAAACTGCAGGCAGGAAAGCCAACACTGGCAGAGCATTTTTATTTTATTTTATTTTCCTTGGGACAAACTCTTCTTGTGGTAGAGTTCAGTATAATCAGAGCAGAAATATCTCCCTGGAAACCGGAGGGAGGACCCTCTGCCTCCCTAATGAGTAGGTCTAACTGGAAAAGGTTGGAGATAGCTGAAGAGACGTGGGCAGCTGTTCCATTTCAGACAGAATATGCTGGTAAGCACTTCATTAGTTCACCTGTTCTGTTACACAACAGATCTATATACTGCATTTTCAGCAAACACTGAATATGCCTGCTGCCTGGATACTGATATCTCACATATACAAGTATGTAGGCACACAAAGCTATTGCAAATCTATCTTAATAATAATAATAATAAATTTATTATTTTTATACCGCCCTTCCATAGATCAGGGCGGTTCACAGCAAATATCAATAAAACAATTAAGAATACATAAAAACACCCCTCTCTCACTGACCCCTCCCCCCTGGTAAAAAGCCACCACAGCGGCAAGACAGTCCTCCGCAGTTCTGGGGAGCTTCTTCCCAGGTGACATGGGGGGGGGGGGCAGCGGCAGAAGTAGTCCTCCACCAGCTCTCAGGCAGTCCCCGATGTTGCTGGGTCTGCCTGATGGCTCCCTCTGAGGCCGAGATGACAGTTGAAGAGGGAGGGGCCTCTTCCTTCAGGCAGTCCTCGATGTTGCTGGGTCTGCCTGATGGCTCCCTCTCTTTAAAATTGCTTCACTGAGGGGAATTAATGCTACATTTTGCTGCAGACCAGCAAGCTAACCTTTTACTCAGCAGGAGTGTAAAACATTTCTCCAGCAGCCATAGATCAATGCAACATTTTGTAGTCTCTTTAGTCATTTATCAATCTAAAGGAGGCTAAATGATGAAGGAGGTTTGTTCTATAAAATATCCAAACAAGCCTTAGAATGAAACTATCAGTTCTTTTGATCCCATCAAGGCTAATACAGTATTCTGTCAGTGAAAATAAGTGTGGTTTGTATAGTGTGCTGAGATTACTGGAGGTGTTCAAAATCAGTTATCAGGATCCAGTTCACTGGTGGAGTCCAAATTCAAGGATGAATTCTCTACACTCTAATCCTTGAACCACTTAGTGAGTGGTGTGCTGCAAGGCTCAAAGTTTAGGAAGGAGAGGCTGACCTTGTTGTCACAGTCAAACATAGGGCCCAGACAGACAGGCTAAAATAAAGCTGCTTCAGATCACTTTGGAAGTATGCTGTTTAAATGACATACACATCGTAAGAGGCCAGAAGCTGCGCCAAAGCTGTGCTCCAGTCTTTAGGACTGGAGCATGGCTTTGGTGCAGCTTTCTGATTCTTTGGTTGCATGCATCATTTAAACAGCATACCTCCAAAGTGACCCGAAGCAGCTTTATTTTAGCCTGTCTCATCAGGCCCATAGTTACTCTACAGGTCAGGCAACAAAGGCACAGATAACCACTTTTCACCACTTTTGAGATGCAGGGTAAATTGCATTGTTACTGTTAGGCCACCATGACTTCCCAATCTGTTGAAATAACTCTGATGAACAGGGGTATTGTGGACCTGAGACAAATGTGATGAAAAATTAGCAGGCTTCCTTAATCCAATTGTGTATCACCAGAGTACCTTAGGATGCACTGAATACACACAGCACATTTTGCTGCTTCTTTTTGGGCCAGAAAAATGCTGGATCAGGGCCACAGCATACGGTTGCCATGGCTCCAATCCAGTGCTCAAAAAGGCAACATCAAACTGCCCCTTTAGGGCTGTCTGTACCGGCCCTTACCTATACTGAGCTGAACTTTCTAGCCTGGTATTCTCATTTGGATGGAAATGTTGCAATTGACAGAGATGCCTTGGTTTCTCTGGCTGACTTCACAAACTAGAATGTGCTTCTCCTTGCTTCCAAGTTCTGTTGTAAAATTCATTAAGGATCAGCTTTTTAAAATAAAATGCATATAAAGTTTGATATAAACATTTCCTGTTATGAACACCATTGTTTGTTTTGCAGAAAGGAACACTGGTGGATTCCCACCTCCTTTCTTTCTGTTTTCATGCATACAAAGTTGTAGTCCCCCCTCCTCGCCCCTTCTACAGCTATTTAGCAAAGCATCATTGTGTAATAAAGCAGCCGGTAATTGCAATTATTTAGCAAGTATTATGAATAGACAGCAAGATTTTCAAAAGTCAATTGGGATACAATTTGTCTATAAATGCATGGATTAGGAAGCCTAATGAAATCTAGCTTGCTGTAGAAACTCACCCTCTTGTTTTCTCATCAAAGTGTTTTGTAGCAGCGCAGATCTTGATAAATTATCACTGTCTGTGGCAACATGAAAACAAAAGGAGCACTGTACCATACCTAACAACATGGCAAGGACTACAGAGGATTCCTCTAACAATACTTCTGGAAAAGGTGGGGAGGGATTATTTCGAAGAATGCAACCCACCCTCCCTAATTCTTTCATATTCCAGAGGGCTGAGTTTAAACACTTGATACTTCATTTTAGTTAGCTTATGAAAGAGATGGGTCCTTGTTGTTGAAAGGGACAGGCTTGTATGCTTAGCCTATACAAAGAGGTTCGGTAGGGAAAAGATTTCATACAGTTCAAAAAATACACCTGGGAGATTATTACAGTAGTGGTAGGGGATTGTTTGTGAATGATAATGAGTTCAAGAAAAAGAAGAATAAGCTGTGCTAATAAGAAATGTAATATGGTGATCATAAGAGGGTTTTTCAAGCAATACTCTTTAATGTGATAACATACAGTGTTCCTGAGCATTTCCAAGGCAGTTGGCTTGCATGCATGAAAAAGAGACATTCTAAATCAATTTGTATCGCCTTTTTTAAATGGCTAGTTATTCCGAAATGTGAATTTACAATTGTACTTCAACTTTCTTCTGTTTTATGTGCTCTGGATGTGCTCAGAAGCCCAATTGCTGCCAACATTTGACTCGTATAGGTATTAAAACCTGAGTTCTTATAAAAACCTTTTGCACCTAATGATTTCAGCCAAATCTATATGTACAGGTTTGGGGGTGGGTTTAACTTTAACTTTTTAAAAATTATTCAATTGTCAAATATGTTTTTGAATGTTTAAAGCATTTTAATATCCTACATCATTTTGAATCCCATTTAGGGAGAAAGGTGGGATAGAAGTGCAATAAATAAAATAAATATAAATAAATAAATGTTTAAGCTCATTTGATTGTAAACCATCCAAAGATCTTATGATATGAGGCAAGATATAAATATTTATACCTATTAAATAATTATGTATACCATTCCCCTTAAAGTACTATTGGTTTTAGTCACATACCCACCATTATTCTCTATTATTGTTGTTCTGCCTTCAAGTCATTTCTGACTTATGGCAACACTAAAGTGAACCTATCTTGCAGATTTTATTCATACGGGGTTTTCCATTGCCTTCCTCTGAGTCTGAGAGAGTGTGGTTTGTTCCAGGTTGCCCAGCAGATTTTTTTATAGTTGAGCAAAGATTTGAACTCTTGGTCTCCAGGGTCCAACACACAAACCACTACATTACGCTGGCTCTCAATTTCCTCCTTGACTATTTCTCATAGTATACACATGTTCTGATATTTTATTCCCACAGGAATTGTCCTGTTTTTCATCACTGTAATCAAATACAGCACGCTTATGCACAGTGGTGGCTTCCAGGGAATGATGAATTCACTCGAGATATGAGCTTAAACTTTAACATAGTTATTCAAGCTCCTGAACCTAAATAGTTTCAGCACTTTGTATGCCTCCTTTAAAGACAATGAAAAATCGGACCTGATTCACTGCCACCTTAGCAGCCACCATCATTTATGCAATTTGTCCTCTTTTTTATCATTGTTACTGTCTGGAGACCATGTATGGCTGACTACCTCTTGGTTTCATGTAGCAGTTCAGTATAGATAAATGGTTTTTCATCTTTACTGTGACCCTGGATGATGTACCAGTGGGTCTAGTTGAAAGGCCTTGAGGCAGATGAAAATATCAAAGGGGCTCCCTATTCCTTTTCTTTGTTTTTCAATCAGTAACAGGTTAGCTTACATAGGAGAACTTCCTTCCACTTCCCTCCACCATTCAGATGTCTCGAGGTTCTCCCATAATTTTCCACCCAAAGCACAAAATTAATCAAGTACGAGCTTTTTATACCAATGGTGAAAGACATGGGATACTTCACAACTGACCCAATGGGGCAGGGGCAGTGCTAAATAATCCCCTGTTGTCCCACTTTTTCAGCTGCTTTTTAAATATCCCACTTTCTCTCTCTTCCTCCTACTTTTCTCCTCTGTCCTCAGTTTACCCCAGTGTGATGAACTGACTTACAAACCAGCCAATCAGAAACCAGAAGCCAATCAGGTGCTGGCTGAGAAGTTTAAAGATTCCACTTGGCAGTTGGGTTGAGTCAGTTAGGGTTTGGAATCCTGAGGGATGAAGCTGGAGTTCAGTGGGGGAGATAGTTAGGAGTAGAGACTGAGAGAACAGTATTTTGATAATAGACCAAGGAGTGGTCTGTTAGGTCCAGAGAGGGACCGTATTAGTTCTGGAGAGTCTAGAGAGGAGAGACTCAGTGTAGCCAGACTCAGAAAGAGGGGTTTGGGCTACATAATTTCTTGAGTGATAGTATAGCCTGTGTGGCTGAGTTATTATTAGAAAGTTAAAACCAGACTTGTATATATGCAACAAAAGAAGACAAGTAACAACTTCATGTCAAAGTTACCTTCGCCTATTCTGTGTTAAAATAAACTTTTATTCTTGTTTAACTATCCACTTGGCCTGTGATTTAACATCCATCCATGCTACTGACCTTTAAAAACCCACAGGGGTGTTGGGTCACAAAGAAGGAAAGAATTGTGAGGTGGTGGGGTAACGTTACACCCACTTATTGCAAAGTGAATTCAAAATGCAAAGTAGTTTGGGTTCACTTAACAGTGGGGAGATGAGAGGCCGGGATGAAATCTTGCCCTTCCCAGCAGGCTCAGGCAAAATCAAACTGCTGCAGCCTCTTCTAGCTTGATTGTTTTTCCTCACGAATAATGTTTGCCATCTTGACTGCACTCTGATGTCAGTTAGCCAGACATGTCCCAGTGTTTATTTGTAATATGTTGGAGGGTATGATATGGAGTCATTTTTCATCCCATCAAACAAACAAACAAGCTTCATTTATATACCGCTTCATACCGCCTAGGCAGTGTCTAAGTGGTTTACAACTGTTGGCTTCCTAATGTAGGAAAAGTCTTTTCTAGACATAAAATGGCCTTAGGGAAGCAGAAAACATTGCAAAATACCCTCTAGAGGGTATTTAGGGGGCATTTGGGGTGAACATTATGTGAGGTTTGGGTCATTTTTAAGAATGGCTCAGAAGCACATGTAGGCTTCAATGTTGCCCATTCCTTTTCTATGGGAACTTCCCTCTCCCCACAAGAGGGACCCTATTCTCAGAAGATGGTACCTTTCTAGGTTTTAGTTCCTATGATAAATTCTTGTACCAGCCATCTTCTGCCTCAGAGCTCTGCAGTATGCCAACAGCTAACTGAGCCATAAGGGGAAACTACAGAAAAATGAGCAAGTCATTATTTTGTTGTTTGCCCAAGGTATTTAGGGAGCTGGTGACATATCTCAGTGCAAAACATTATTTCAGCTGGTGACAGCACAGCTGAGGCTGTAATCTAAAGTGATGTAATTTGAGCTGGAAGCAAAACTAAACAAGGAATGCAAGAAGCTTCCAGAGACAGGAAGAGAGAAGGCAGTGGGAAGGCAAAGATTTAGACTGTATTTACTAAAGGCAAATTTTACTAAAGGCAAACTTAATGTGCAAGCATCTAATAAGCTGTTCTGTTCCACCCGTTGCCCTGAAGGTCCCTCCTCCCCCCTCCTTCTCTCGCCTATAAAACTGTGTGTTGAAGTTGCTTATGCTTATCTGTACCAGACAAGGAATGAGCATCTGAAATTTTATAAGTAGGCTTTTTAAAATCGGAGTCAGTCCTTTCCAAATGAATTGCTGCTTCAACATGCATACACACTTAGTTCAGATATAATTACCATTAAGGAAATGAACCTTTACTTTTTGATTTTAAAAATAAACCCTGTGGATACAAAACTCACTAATTATATATTGGACATTAACAAATATAGGTTGGAAATCAAAAGAAATCTTTTAAGTAGGAGGACACTTCCTCATATTACTCTAGTAAGCAGCAACAGAACCAAAACAAGCACCTCATTAAATACATACTTCTTGTTGACATGTTCAGAGACACCATCACCAATTTTGCAATGACCTATTGGATACACGAGGGCGGGGGGGGGAGTTTACCTCTATGTGTGAAGAGAAGTTGGGAAGCATTTTGTGATAAAGTTAGTAGCCAGGCCAGGAGGCAAAAATAAATAAATAAATAAATAAAATAGATGAGGTACATATGCAGCTAAAGATTACTATTCCCATCATCCATTCCCAAATTGTAGTGTATAATATTTGAGTGGGGGGGCACACTAAGGGAGGCTGATTCAGAAGCCCAGGAAGTGGCCCCACCATGATAAGGATATTTGAAATCAAAGAAAACATCCCAAGGAGTTACCCTTTAGATAGATTGCTAGTATGATATTACATGTGTCTGAATTTAGCTTGTAACCATATTAAACTCAGACACAAACAATTAACTTGATCCAGAAGAGATGTTGCCTTTGCTGTCAAACATAAATGTATCCATTATGCAGCTGGCAAGCACTTTGCTTCTGAAACTTAGGCCTTCTTCAAACCAGCGTGGGGGGAGTGTCGGGACATCGCATCCAGGTTATGAATGTCCTGACTCCGGCCGCAGGGCCCCATGATGCCGCGTGCCTCTCCACATGGCACAAGGCATCATGGTGTTCCTTTGGCACTGCATCCATATGATGCAGCGCCAAAGGACAGCCACATAGTTGCGGCAACATAGCTATGGCACTCTTTTGAGGGCACAAAAAGGAGCAACATTTTGCAGCTCCTTTTGCTCCCTCAAAAGGCTGGAACAGGGCTGCAGTGTGAGGTTGCCACCGCCCTGATCCGGCGTGAAAAGGGGCGGTCTGTAGAGCCCCATAAGAAACTTTCTTTTTTGGATGTAGTCACCTTTTAACCTCTTCAGCATAGAGGTGGGCAATTCTGGAAGACTATGAGGCTGCCCTCAACTTTCAGGAGATCTTGGAGAGCCACACCCACATCACACTACCACAAAAAGAAATAATGTTTGCCCCCCATATAATAATAATAATAAAATTTTATTTATATACCGCTTTTCCACTGATCAAAGTGGTTTAACAACATGTAAAACTTACAATATAAAAACCATCAATACATTAAAAACACAGTAAACAATACATATCTCATGCCAGCTCAACAGTGCTGTTCAGGGGGGGGGGGGGGGAGAGCATTCAGGAGTCAGGAGTCAGGGGTATGCCTGCTCGAAGAGGTACGTTTTCAGCCCCTTCTTTTTTTTAAAAAAAATTTTAATTAAAGAAACTTTATTAATACATACCAAATAAACAAACAATTACATAACATACTCACATATACAATCATACAAACATACAATTTTACAAAATTTACCACTATGTCAAGTACCTAAAACGATATACATATACAATTTCCACTACTCCTTCTACATAATTATGTCATAATTTCTACGTCCAAAGTTTATAATACAGTATTCAATTTCATTATCCTCTTCAATCTCAACCATCTTGTCTCTTCAATATCTTTCTACATAACCCTCTCTCTTCTACCTTCTAATATCTCCCCTCAACTTCTTCTAATCCTAACTTGACCTACATACACTAACCCTCTTCACTTACTAACTTCCTTCTTCCCTTCTCTGTCTTGCCTCTCCTTGACTCCCTCTACCTCCCTTCTTCCCATCTAGTACCGACTTCTTCTTCTATATTCTTCTTCGACATCTTCCAACTCAGACATTTAACATGCATACCTCACTTCCTTCTTCAAACACACCTTCATTCATTCTGACTTCCTACTTGCCAGTTTTGTATAATTCTTGTTTGAATATGACTTTCTTACTTAATATCCTTGTTCGTGGATCCCAACCCTACGTCACCTACTGCAAACCCATTACTGCTGATCTTCCCCAGTTTATTTCTAAATAGTTTTTAATCTTATACCAATCTTCACTGAACTGGTGCTTGGGCTTATTTCTCAGTGCCTGTGTCAGTTTATCCATCTCCATCCCATCGTATAACTTTGTCAACCATTCCTCCAAAGTTGGGTTCTCCTCACATTTCCATTGTTGGGCATAACAGATACGAGCAAGAGTTACCATATAGTAGACAGTCTTTTCATCTTCCCTATGTATCTCATTTCCAAAAATTCCTAATAAATAAAATTCCGGTTTGAGTTGTATTTTTTTCTTAAGGATTAATCCTATCTCTTCATTTATCATGTTCCAATAGTTCTTTGCTTTCTTACAGGTCCACCAGCAGTGGTAGAACGTTCCTACTTCTTTTTTACATTTCCAGCATACGCTTGATCTTGATCTATATATTTTGGCAAGTTTGCTAGGTGTTAAATACCACTGAAAAAACATTTTGTAAAAATTTTCCCGAATACTCTGAGAGGCTGTGAACTTATAGTTGTCCTTCCAAATTTTTTCCCATTGTGATAATTGGATTTCATGACCAATATTTCTTGCCCATTTGATCATTTGCTCTTTTACTACTTCATCCTCCATCTCGTACTTTAACAAAATTTTATATAGTTTCCCGACTGCTTTTTTGTTTACGTCTAGCAGAATTTTTCCTATCTCAGATGTCCCTTCTTCAATATCTAATCCCGGTTCTTTATTATCTATTGTAAATCTTTCCACAATCTGTCTATATGAGAACCAGTTTAAGTTCCAGCCTTCTGCATCTAGATCCTCTTTTGTCCTTAATACTATTTTACCATTCCTTTTTCCTAGAATATCCGAATATTTATACCATTTTGTTTCCCTAATCATTTCTTTTCTATAGAAGGCCTCTTGTGGGGATATCCAACCTGCTATTTTAGGTATTATTCTCCTTCTATATTTATTCCATACTCTTAACAAGGCTTTCCTGACACAATGGTTGTTAAAGGCTTTATTTGTTTTATCCTTTTCATATGCTAAATACGCGTGCCAGCCATAGCCTAAACCATCTCCCTCTAGTTCTAACAAATTTCCATTCTCTAATAATACCCACTCTTTTATCCACATCAAGCAACACGCTTCGTAATATAATTTTAGATTAGGCAAATTGATCCCCCTTCTCTCCTGTGCATCCTGGAGAATTTTAAATTTTATTCTAGGCTTTCTGCCTCTCCAAATAAATGAGGAAAGATCTTTATCCCACTCTTTAAAGATCTTATCTGATGTTATGATTGGGATCATCTGAAATAAAAAAAGAATATGTGGCAAAACAGCCATTTTAATTACTGCAATTCTTCCTGTTAAAGATAAATTTAGTCCATTCCATTTTATCAGATCCTTTTTTATTTTACTCCATAAATTCTTATAATTATTTTCAAACAAGTCTTTCGAATTTTTAGTAAGTTGTATTCCCAAATACTTAATCTTTTTTCCAATTTTCATACCTGATATCCTTTCTAATTCTTTCTCCTCTCTTCTCTTAATATTTTTTGTCAGTATAATTGATTTGCTTTTGTTAATTTTGCAACCTGTTACGAGGCCAAATATTTCCAGTTTTTTTTAGAACCTCCTCTAGAGAATCTAATGGGTCATCTAAAATAATTGTTGTATCATGTGCAAAGGCTCTTATTTTGTATGTCTGTTTTTTATTAATGTACCTTTTATTTTTGGATTTAGTTTAATATCATTGATGAATAATTCCATAACTAATAAAAACAGTAAGGGGGAGAGGGGGCAGCCTTGCCTTGTTCCTCTTTGAATTTTAATGAATTTTGATTTCGCTCTATTAATTCTTATTTGTGCTTTTTGGTTACTATAAATCTTTTTCATCCAATTCAAAAAATTCTCTCCTACTTTGATCCTTTCTAATATCTCTAATAGCGTTGACCAATTTTCAGAATCAAATGCCTTTTCTAGATCAAGAAAACATAGGCCCAACTTTTTGTCACAATGTTGATCATAGTATTCCAAAATATCCAGAACGATTCTTGTGTTCTCTCTCAAATATCGATTCGGCAAGAACCCTCTTTGTTCTTCACTAATTGTATTTACCAAACATTTTTTCAGCCTGTTCGCTAGAATTGTCGTAAAAATTTTGTAATCAGTATTAAGTAGGGAAACTGGGCGATAGTTTGAGGGGTCAAGCATATCTTTCCCTTCCTTGGGGATTAGGGTAATCTCTGCCTCCTTCCACAATTCTGGTAAGTCTCCCATCAAGGCCTCATTCATAACCAACTGTAACGGGTGTCCTAGTTCCTCTTTGAATGTTTTGTAAAATGAGGCCGTTAAGCCATCGTTACCCGGCGCCTTCCCTGATTTACATTTGTCAATTGCCTCCCAGATTTCCAACTTGGAGATTGGTTGGTTTAACTGGTCTCGTTGGTCTTCTGGTATTCTGATGGTACAAAGGTTGTCTAAGTATTCTTTAACCTCCTCCATGTTAACTGCTTGTTCCTTATATAAATTTGAGTAAAATGTCTCTAATACATTTAAAATATCGTCTTGTTGCGTATATACCTTGTCCCCTTCTTTGATCTTATTAATGATTTTTTTCTCCTTTTCCTTTCTTAACTTATGTGCCAGCCATTTGCCTGTCTTGTTTGCATATTCGAATGATTTCTGCTTCGTCATCTTTAATTTTTTGTCTAATGCCGTTGTGCATTCTAATTCCAATTGTTTTTTAAGAACTTTAATATCTCTTAGAATTTTTTTACGGGCCGGAAATCTTTTAAGTTCTTCTTCTTTGTCCTTCAGTTGTTTGTTTAATGAATTTAGTTTCTGGTTTTTCTGTCTTTGGAAGATACTGTTTTGTTGTGTAAAGAAGCCCCTAAATGTAGCTTTTCCTGCATCCCAAACAATTGATGTCTTCACTTCATTGTTCATATTTTCTTTAAAGTACAATTGAATCGTTTGTTTCCCTCTCTCCACTACTTTCTTATCATATAGCAACTCTTCATTCAGATGCCAATGGTTTCCCTTCTGTACCTTTTTAAACGTTAGTATTATCAGATTATGATCCGAAATTTCTCTATTTAAGACTGTCATCTCCTCCACCTCATTACTCAAAGATTTTGATAACAAAAAAAGATCTAATCTGGACAGCGATTTATGTCATTCCAAAAAGAAGGTATAGGATTCCTTTTCATTATATAAGTAACGCCAGACCTCTATCAGGGACAGGTCGTCCATTAAACCAAAAAAAGAGTTAGGTAGTTTACCTTGTTTTTCTTTTATCTTTTTAGTGGATTTCCTATCCAACTTCGGATCAATTACCCCGTTGAAATCTCCTGTTAAGATTACATTCTCATAATCACTATTTGTTAATATTTCCTTTATATTTTTGAAGTAGTCACTTTTGTTGTTTTGGGGTCCATATATACCAATTACTAAATAACTTTTCCCACTCCATTGGATTTCTACTCCTAAATATTGTCCCTTCTTATCACAAAAAATTTGTTTTGATTGGATATGTTTTTTTTACATAAATAATTATCCCCCTTTTACTTTTGTCAATAGAGGAAAAATATTCCTTTCCCAATTTTTCCCTTTTAATCAACCTTACATCCTTATTCTTTATGTGTGACTCTTGCAAGCAGATAATATCTGCATCGTTCTTCTCCAAATACCAGAATATTCTTTTTCTTTTCTGGGGTGAGTTTAACCCTTTTATGTTCCACGACAAAATTTTCATTTTAAGTATTTTTGGAAATTTAGGACAGAAAACACTTGTAAACTATGGCTAGATAAAAAAAATCGAATTTTATTAATTTTCTTGACTTAATATAATCGGAAGATATACGCAAACAGGGAGAAAGGAGAGAAAACACACACACACAACACTTTAGTAACTTGTTGAAGCACTACAAATATTTCTTTTCACCTCAGACACATCATGGGGAAAGATAGCTGTAATGGTAAATTATTACTTTAAACTAGTTTGTCATTCCTCAGCTTCCCTTAAATCTCACTATTTTCAACTCCTTCACCTCCTCCTTTGTCCTTCTCTTTGTTCTCTCTTTCAATTTCTTTCTTCAGATCTTCCAGAAAGGTGTTTGCTTTTTCAACTGAATTCAATTTCACTTTCCGTTGCTTCCAGGTCACCTGAACCCCTTCTACTTCTTCCCACCTGAAGGGGATGTCATACTTTTTCAGATATTCGGTTAGAAAAAAATAGTTGCGTCGTTTTTTCAATATTCTACCAGGTATGTCTCTTAGGACTGAAATTTCCTTACCATCAATTACCAATCTCGTCCTATAACTCTGCTGGAGTACCAGATCCCTTGTTTGTTTCCTAACGAAATAAACCACGACATCCCGTGGCAACTTCTTAATCTTGGCAATCCTTGAATTAATCCTATACACCCTGTCCAGCTCCCATGGGAACTGTAACTCGGATTCATCAATAAATCTTGCCAAGATCGGGGATAGGTAAGTATACAGATTTTTGTTGATATTCTCAGGTAGACCTCTCAACTTTAGACAGTTTTCCCTTTGCTTGACCTGGAGCCTCAAAGTGAGTTCTTGATCTTCTTTGTGTTCTTTGGACAGTGTGTCTACTTTTGTTTCCACCTTTCTCACCTCTACTTCTAATTTCTTTACTTTACCCGAGATTGCAGCAAATTCTCCATCTATCTTGTCCAGTCTCGTTTTTATCTCCCCTAATTCCAATTGGAATTCCTTTTTCATCTCATCTTTAGATTTAAGAATTTCTTGATTTGTCTCTTGCTGCAACCTTTTCATTGTTTCTATAAGGGATTCATTATGATCTGAGGTTTTTGAAAGCCCCTCCAAAGAAGGTCTTCTTTGTGCCGCAGATGACGCTTGTATCTGTGATGCGAGTTTCCTTGTCACCATTGACATCCTCTTTTTCTTTTCCCCTCTAATCTTAAAATAAACAAAATAGGGAGTTTAGATAATTCCCATTTACAAAAGTTCTCACTTGAAGGATTTACCCCTAAAAAAAAAAAAAGAACAACAGTAAACCTCTCCCCCCCTTTCACTTCCTCTCTTTAGTTACTCTTATCAAATCACACAAATCTTGAAATTAGACAAATTTAGTTCGCCTTAGTTTGATGAAGGGATGTTACCTTCTGAGGTCCTTTAATCAGCTACCCGTAAATGATAGTCCATAAGTCACAGTCTCCCAGAGTATAACAATGCTGCATAGAAATATGAATAAGAACACAAATTAAATATAGGAGAAACCAACTTGAGGGGATGACCCAGAAAATGCAAGCAAACCAGCAGTTTGAAGTCACTACACCCAGTCCTATCTTAAATTCACTTCTACTATATGGCTTAACAGATCTTTCTTCTCTCTTAATCTTTTAGTTCTATCTCAATCTCCACTTATTATAACTTCTAGAACATTTAAGTGTATAACCTTCTTGAGCTCAAGTAAACAAATGAAAAGAGGGTAATTGGAGAGAGGGTAATTACAAGACAGAAAAAGAAGGAGAGAAAAAAGGGACACCAGCAATATCAGTAGTAATAGTAGGTTAACAAATTCTACTAATAGGATGTTATACTGTTAGTTGAGAGTTTCACTTTTCCACAATTTCCTACCCTTATTGTGAGTTGTTACACTTTTACCACTTAGACTACACTTCTTCTCTTATTTTGGGTTGATACTACAATCTACACAACAGTAGACCTTCTTTGTAACAAGTTATCTATATATATATAAATTATAATTCTTTTTCCCTCAAATGAGTACAATAAATACAATATTATTTTGAAACAAAGCAGTACTTTCTATTTTAAATGCTACAGTTGCTTATTTCACAATTCCAGCCCCTTGGTTAACTCCCTTCTTAAATAATTAGTAGAGATTTATTTAGAACAGTACTTCCCTCTCCCAAAGTCCTCTTTCAAACTTTAACTGGTAAGCTGGTCGTCATTTTAGATGTTCCACTGTTCTCGTTCCTCAATGTCCCTCTTCCTTCCCCTCTTTTCAATCTCCTTGTCAATTTACAGGACAACTGCTAACAGTTTCGCATCAATACCCCAAAATTTGCCTGTAAATGTAAAGAGAGATAGGAGGAGGGAACTGTAGAATTTAAAGCACTTAAATCTATTTCTCACCAGCTGCGTCTGTCACCTTAGTTTTAAAGTCCATTGCCTCGTGGTTTCTTCACGCTGGATGTCCTCCAGGATTCCTTCAGTCTTTCTTTTAGTCCTATTCCTATCTTTGTTTTTTCTCCGTTCCTTCTTGTCCTCCAAACACCTTTGTCCTTCAAACACCTTTGTCTTTCACTTCCTATCTGATCTTACCCCCCCTTAGGTTCTCCAAAGCCTCTCTACTCCTCTACAGCGTCCCGACCCCAGTTCCAGTCTCTCTCTCCTCACTTTCCTCCCTCTGTCTTCTTCTATCACGCTGTCTCTTTTCCACCACCACAAGCTGACTCTCCTCGACTGTTCTCCGGTCTCCAATCTCCAATCTCCGGTCTCCAATCTCCGATCTCCAGGCTCTTCTCGCTAATCAACACAGACTTCGCCCGCACCACTAACAAACCTCACTTCTCGCTGTCCTCCAAACTCTCCGTCTTCGTCTCAAGCTCTCCTCTCACACACGCCACTCCGCTCCTCTCGTCTCCTCTCCCTCTACAGCTGTTGCATTCCACCGGGTGGATCCTTTTGAAGAAAGCAATATATACTGGCAATTTTCAATACTAAAACGTTAAATTAGTAGTTACACAGGTGGTAAAGTGGTGGCAAGGCCTCAACCGCACCGCCGCTTGCGTGCCTGCAGTAGCCGCCATGGATGTGAACGCCCGGAATTTCTCTCCCCAGCTCCTCCGTTGCTCAAGCCACTGTGTTAGTGATTGCAGTTTGGCGATAATTGGGGCTTGGGGAGATATCGCGTCGGGCCCCTCTGCCTTCCCCCTTTAGGGGGAAATTCTTCTGAACAGATGACAACTCACTCCAACCGCTCCCGTCTCCACGGCCGGCGATTGTCCTCCCGGAGTTCCCACTGGAGGTTCAATCTTCACCCGCCATACCACCGGAAGTCATTTTCAGCCCCTTCTTAAATTGGACTAAGGAGGTGGCCGAGCGGAGCTCGCCGGGGAGCGAGTTCCAGAGCTTGGGGGCCGAGGTAGAAAAGGCCCTCCTGGTGGTGACAGACAATCTAGCCTCTGGAACTCTTAACATAAGCTTCCCAGCTGATCTGAGTGTGCGGGGGGGATTATATGGAGAGAGGCGGTCCTCCAAGTACCCTGGGCCCAAGCCATTTAGGGCTTTATAGGTAATAACCAACACCTTGTATTGCGCCCGGAAGTGAATAGTCAGCCAATGAAGGTCTTTTAAGACCGGTGTTATGTGACTGGTGCTAGGTGTGTTAGTGACCAGTCTTGCCGCCATATTCTGCACCAATTGCAGCTTCCGGGTATGGTACAAGGGTTGCCCCATGTAGAGTGCATTGCAGAAATCCAAACGAGAGGTTACCAGAGCATGTACTACTGTTTCTAGGTCCCCCCGGCTCAGGTAGGGACGCAGCTGGCGTATTAGCTGAAGCTGATAGCAGGTGCTCCTGACCGTCGCATCCACCTGTGACGTAAGGTGGAGCGACGAGTCAAGAAGCACCCCCAGACTGCGTACTGAGTTCTTTACGGGAAGTGTGATCCCATTCAGGACAGGTGGAAATACCACCATCCCTGGGCCTGGAGAACCTATCACGAGCACTTCCGTTTTCTCTGGATTCAGACTGAGTCTGTTTTCCCTCATCCAGCCCATTACCGACTCCAGACAGACAGCAAGAGGAGAGATGCCATCCTTGGTCACTGAATCAGTCGGAGACATAGAGAAGACTATTTGGGTGTCATCAGCGTACTGATAACCCCACGCCCCATGCCTCCGGATGATCTCTCCCAGCAGTTTCATGTAAATGTTAAAGAGCATGGGGGACAGAATGGCTCCTTGAGGGACCCCAGATGTAAGGGCCCTCTTGTCGGAGCACACGTCCCCCAGCTGCACCATCTGGAACCTCCCGGAGAGGTAGGATTGGAACCACTGGAGCACAGTGCCCCCGATTCCCAACTCTGCCAGGCGCTCCAGAAGGTATCGAAAGCCGCTGAGATGTCCAAGAGCACTAACAGGGACACGCTACCCCTGTCCATGTCCAGACAGAGATCATCGACCAGGGCGACCATGGCGGTCACAACCCCGTAGCCTGCCCGAAAGCCGGTTTGAAATGGGTCTAGATAATCCATTTCATCCAAGATCGATTGAAGCTGGATTGCAACCGCCCTCTCAATCACCTTCCCCAAAAATGGCAGTAGCGATACTGGCTGATAATTATTATGCATCAGGGGGTCGAGGGAGGGCTTTTTTAGCAATGGTTTTACAATGGCCAATTTCAAGCTAGATGGAAATTGCCCATCCCTCAATGATGTATTAATTATACGGTATAACATAGAAGTTAGAACCGATCCCCCCTGAGCCGCTAGCCATGAGGGACAGGGATCGAGGGAGCAAGTTGTCTTCCTGTCACTTCTAAGGATCTTGTCCACATCCTCGGTACTTACAGACTCAAAGTGATCCAATATAACCGAGTCCACGGACGCTCTGGATGCCTCTACTCCAGGTTCTCTGGGGGGCATGGGGGACATTTTATCCATGCTTTTAGGTCCCCTGGGCCATTTTAGACCCAGAAGTGGCCTTTTTATTAATAACAAGAAATTAATGGCAGTGACATCCTGGGGTTTTTTTTATGGCCCAAGAGGCCAAAAACATGCAAAAATGGTCTCATGCCCCCTAAAATGTATTTTTGGGTCCACGTTTTGCCCACCCATTATTTAACCTATGTGGAGCTGCTCTGGATTGAATCTGGGTGGTCCTACATGCCAAGCATGTGTTTATACTATGAAGTAATGGTCCTTCCTCATCTTGTGGCCAGCATTGTAAAGGAAATCTCATTTAACAAAGTAGACATGCCCCTGGACATTACTTCTTTAACAGAAAGTTTAGTACCAGATGCAGAAATAACACTGAAAGAATAATCTTGTAGCACCTTTGAGATTAACTGAAAAAAAGAAGTTGGCAGCATGAGCTTTCATAGACTTAAGACTTCTTCCTCAGGTGCATAGCAAATGCACCTGAGGAAGCAGACTTAAGTCTGTGAAAGCTCATGCTGCCAACTTCTTTCTTTCAGTTAGCCTCAAAGGTGTAACAAGATACTTCTACATACTGATTCTACAGACTGATGGGCAAAAGAGATTGCCCCTTTGCACTGCACTGGCTTCAAAGCTTGGCATTTTGACACTGCACATTCTGAAGCCACCCAGAAGCCAGATTCACGTCGCCCAGCTGCCCAGACATGGGCCAGGTTCTGGGCGCTCTGGTAGCACAGTGATTAGATGGCCGCACGCCACCAGAGCACCATAAAGCCACCTTCCGGCTGTGGTGAGGCCGAAAAGCCAGCTTTTTGCCAGCGCAAATGGCCCCAATCCAGCTCTGTCAGGAGATGTTTCAAGTTGCCCCTTCAGGGCAGTCTGATTTTGCTAATAGGGACTAATTTGAATCCTTGGCCTCATTTGCACTGTAAAAATAATGCAATTTGACACCATTTTAATTTCCATGGCTCAGTGTTATGGAATTCTGAAATCTGTAGTTTTGTGAGATATTTAGCCTTCACTTCAGAGAGTTCTGGTGTGACAACAAACTACAGATCCCACAATTCCATTAGATGGAGCAATGGAAGTTGTGGTAGGTTGTTTAGAGAAGTAATATTTTGGTAGCATTGCAATGCATACCAATTTACATGATATTTTCTGACAGAAGGAGGATGTAGAAGAAAGAGGTTTAAAAACAAAGTTTTTTTAAAAAAAAAAACCCAACATTTCTGGTATGTCAGTTTGTTCCTCTGTATAAATATGTGAACTGGTTGTGAAGAAAGCTTCTTGAGTTAATCGATGAACTTTAAAACTCTCGGTGATAACTTTGCTGATGCACATGCTGATATTGGAAGGGGAGAACACTCAGAAAAAGTAAACTGTAAAAACACATTTCAATATCAAATCACTCCAGGGAGAGAAAGCCCACTCCAGCTTCATTTAAAGACATTTGATTTCTGTGGATGTTGGGATTTCTGATTATTGCCAATGTATGTGCATGCATAATACATTTGAGTGAAGAAAACTGCAGCTCCATTTACAGTCAAAGAGGAAAAATGTAAAACCGAAGCCCATTGCCTTGCATGTGGGAAAGAGAGGAGAAAAGAAAATCAGTACTGCTAGCTATGGGACAATATGAGTTGCTCAGGAAGCTGTTTTTGTATATAAATGTCTGTTTAAAATTGTGCTGTAGAGAGACTGAAACTTCCAGCTGGGTCTTGGAAAGAACTATTATAAAATGCAAATTATTGCAGCATAGTTGCATGGGCTTAGTGGACCCAGTCTTTGAATATGTCCATTCATATCTGTGTTTTTGAAGATTTCAAACTATTATTTCAACATTTTGTCTTCACCACCACTCATAGTGAAAAACCAATTCATACAGTGGTATTATGATAGTATGTTTTGTGCATCTGTGAAATTCTCATGCATTCCTATTGGTTGTTAGCAGACTTAAAGAATTGTGAATAAAGACTTGCAACCCTTCTTCAGTGAGCCAGCATGGTGTAGTGGTTTGAATGTGAGATTAGGAGTCTGGTGGGAGACTAGGGTCCAAATGTCTGCTCAGCCACTCGGTAATCTTGAGCAAGTCACACTTTCTCAGCCTTGGAGGAAAAGGCAATGGATAACCACCTGTGAACATTATTTTGCCAGTAAAACTCCATGATCGATTCACTTTAGGACTGTCATACGTTTGAAATGACTTGAAGGCACACATAAACAACAGCAACAGCCCTTTGTCATATTTAACTGGGAAGTAAATCTTCTTGCAAACTCCATGACCACATTTCTGAGTTCTCATTTATGGATTACAACTTTCTTTCTTTCTTTCTTTCCTAAACCAGGTTCCTCAAATGCCATGCTCTAGAGGTCTGTTTGTATAGAATGCAGCAGGCTTTCTTCCTTGCAATCCAGATAACATGCTCATTGTCCTGATTTGTTCAGCTTCATTTCCCAACATCAGCTGTAACTTTGTCATGCAACAACAAACTTGACAATTTAATATAAAATGGGTTGATACAATGCCATTTGTTAGTGTGTTTTCTTAAGCCATGACTTATTATGTTTAGGTATGTATGTGTGTATCTGATATGTGTGGTAATGAAGTAATTATGAGTTTCTCCTTCCTCCTATAGTTATTCTGTGATTCATCAAGAATGGATAGAATCAGAGAGGCATCTGGCTATATCCCCGTAGGCAGAGACAAAATGATTACATCAGTTTGCAATCTGCCAGGGTCCTTTGGAGGTCTCAGTGCTGTGGTCATCTTCTCATATTGGTTTATGGGGAGAGGGTTTTGTCATTTTCTTTCTTATTTATCTAGTGTGTTAAGTGTTGTTATTATTTCAAGAGTAAATAACTGTATTGTATTGTTTTAATTTTCATTACTTCTTATGGTTTTTAAAATTGTAATGGAAAACAGGAGAAAAAATGCTTTATATCTGTAAAATTAATACTCTTTCACACTGGATTTTAATCAAAAGGCCAAGAAGTGATAAACAATACACTTTCATAGTTTTTTGTGGGTTTTTCGGGCTATGTGGCCATGTTCTAGAAGAGTTTCTTCCCGATGTTTCACCAGAAAGTGAGAATCTCACTTTCATTCATTTGATGGAGAAGAATGACTCTTATACCTGGGGACTATATGTAGGCTGTAGTCTAATTAATAATATATTGATGAACCTCACTTTTTAAACATGTGCCTGCCTTCCACTTGGCTATTTTTCAGTTTCACATTACTGGAAGTGAAGACACATTGATATTAAACGTTTCTGATACAATTCCAATGCCTTTAATAGCTACATCCCAAGCAGGATACAAATGAGTGAAGCTTTTCCCATGGATAATCAATGATGAGGAGAAGCATTATTCTGATCTTTGTTTCTTGTATATCTATTTAAAGAAAAGGAACACTGCCAGGAAAAATTTGGCAAAACCAAGTTACTGTTAATGATACATGTAGATATGTGCTTGTATATAAGGAAAGGCCAGAAGTGCATAGCCACCCTTAGTCACTGAGTTGGCAGCTAATAAAACAATCTTGTGGCTTTATTTTCATTCTCTGTGACTGCTGTGACATAATTTTCTCCAAAATGTTTCTTTTTTTTCCTCAAAAGAAAAGAACAATGTGTTTTCATTTCCACAGAAAAAGTGTAGAGCCAACAAAGAATTGTTTGAAGAAGATAAAAAGCATTTTCCCTCCATATAACTCATACCTACAGTCATACAACCAATCCAGTGTCACCATCATATTAAAACACTGGAGCAGAGAAAGCAAAATCCATTGAGGTCAGCTGAAGGGGTTTAACCACTGTTATATCATTATACTAATAGCTGCCATCTATATGTTTCAGAGCAAGAAGCACAATAGAAAAGGGAAAGGAAAACATCAGTTTGAGGCAGAAATCTTGGAACACAATGAAAAGAAGAAGAAAAGGTCTGCATCTTCAAGAAGAAAATGTTTGATAGGAGAGAGGTTGATACTTAGCACTGATAGACTTCAGTGAAATATAAATACTAACAAAGCATAAATTAAAGCATGTATGCTTTCTCTAATAGAGATTGTATGCTTTCTCTGATGACAGTTCCATAGTTGCCCATACAATATGATGATATTGTTCTTTGTATCCATTTCTAATGAGAATAATTATAATCCATTGCTTATCATTTTAGTCTGAGCAAAATCTCACATCACTAGTAATGACTTGTGATTTAATTACATTCTAAACATCTCAAACTGGAGCTAAAGCCAATTAGTGTATTCCACTGGAAACACTATAAACCATATTCTGTAATATTGGTTATCCAAATAAATGAACATAGAGAGCTAGTTATTGTACTGGGAACAAATGTACTGCAATTTTCTGTTTCATGCTGGAGAATGAATGGTGGGGTGATGCATTAAAAACATACAGTTGGCCCTTTCCATCTGTGGACATGCCATCCACGGATTGGATAATTTGCTGCTGGCCCCACTCCATTCTCCTCACTGATGGCACATGCATACAGCCATGCCAGTGTGGTTGCATGCACATTGTGCCACCATTAGGAACATGAGGTTCCTTGAATTTTTCTATCGCTTATTTCCAGAGTTATAGTCCAATGCTCAAACCACTATGCCATGATGGCCCTTTTTGATGTGCAATGGTGTCTGGTTAATGATTAATTCACTCTGTTCTGAACAAAACAAAACACTCTAACATACTGTTAGATTTTTCACTTCTGTGTAAAAGTAATAAGCAAGTACTCTTTTTTTTTTTTGCTAGAAGCAGCAGTATCAGAAGCAGCACTTTCACTGTAAAATATTGTATATTTTTGTGTAAGAAATCTTTTTTTTCACAAGAACTTGTATTTTGCATCTGAAAACCCCTTTTTAATTTCAGAACTTTTACTTTATTTATTTATTTATTTATTTATTTGCTGGAAATAAATGTGCAAAAATGCCTGTCATTTCATCTAGCTGGCTGAAGGAACGTTCAAAATTTTCTATTTTCATGTGAAAGAATAAAATGAGGGAATGAATGTCAACATCATTCTTCACACACCACAGTTATAATCTGGAAATCCCTATCATAAGATGTAGCAATTACCATCATTTACACTGCTTTAAAGGGGGACAAATTAATGGCAGAAAAAAAGTCTGTCTGTCTCTTCTGGTCCTAATGGCTATCTATTTCCTCTAGAGGCAATATCCTGCAGCATATCAGTTGCTGGGCTCTTGAACACTTCAGTGTTATGTCCAATTCATGGGCTTTCTCATGCCATTTGATTGCCCACTGTGTGAACAAAATGCTGGACTAGATAAACTTTTGGTGTGATTCAGCATAGCTCTTCTTATGGTAATAATGCCAGCATCAAATATTTTATTAACAAGAGGTAGCAGAACCATTTTCCCTTCTCCAAATATCCTCAAATATTTTAAAGGTGTGAAAAAGCAGGGCCTTTGTGTGTGTGGTTTAGTGTTAGCCTGCCAACTAATGCAGGCCTTCTCGGATACCACTATACATTGTTATAATCCATTTACCAGGGATTTCATGCAACTTTTAGACATTGATAAGAGACATGTCTCTGCCTCTTTAGCTAGTTTATGTAGGCAGATGCAGAACACCTTGTTAAAGACATGCGATTACCAATAAGCAAGGTGTAATTCTGCTGCTCTTCCAAATTCCTCAAGGGATGTTACATGACAAGGTAGGATTTTCATTTTACCCTGCTACTTTTTGTGAACAAGCAATCTTGTTTCCTATGCAAATCCCATTTTCTTCCCTTTGAACTTTTTTCTTGAATTAGAACCTATTTCACCGTCAATTTCTAAAGAAAGAAGATGACTAGCTGGGAGAACAGATTTCAGGTATGGCAAGTATAAAATGTATGGTTATTTCATAAAATGGAGTGTAACAGAAACCAGGAAATGTCCTTGCCGCTTAATGTACAGTACAGTGTGCTCTTGCAATTTCACATATGTGTTTTTCATGACACTAATGGTAAAGTAACAGTAGCTATCAGCCTCCCACAACTCTCTCATTCTCTTACACACCACAAGTAATACACTAAACACCCCTTAGGCCACTAAACTACCATATTCCCACACTTCACAGCATCCCTTCTCCCACCCCAAATGCATTCCCCCCATTATAATTATGGTGCATTATGATCGGAGATGAAAGAATTTTTCATCCACCAAGAGATGTTGTATCCTTTTCACAGAAGCAAACCCATGTCTGCCATTATGTATGCAATGAAAGTAGAACTATAAACAACCCTGTGGCTGGTAAATGAATGATAAAATCTCCTGGTATGTAAAATATCGCGCCCCCCCCCCCCCTTAAAAAAAATCCTTGTTCACAGAAATTGAGCATGTCAGGAAGAAAGCTGCACAAAGTTCCTCCTCCCTAGCATCTCATTTTTATGTGGAAAGACTTTTTAATTAATGTTCCTCTAAGCTGAAAGGCATAATAATCCATATTAGCTACCTATATCATTTCAGCTATTCATATTATTCATATGATTATGATATGATATGATAGCATTGGTGTGACTATTCATAGCAAAGGTATAATGCTTATTTATATTCTTGTCCTATCCATATGACTGGTATATTAGGACACGCAAACAACAAAACATTTGAGCACTGACAAAGCATCTATGCTAGCCGCAAGATTTAGTGCATTATAGTCAAATGAAAGTAACATTGCCAAGCTCTGAGCTTCTGGCTTGCTTAGGGAGCCTATCGATTCTGTGCTGCTGCAGTTCTGATGTGGCTCTAATTCATGAGCAAAGATCCTTTCACACTACAAAATTATGGCACTATGATTCAAATAACTGCCATAGTGGCACCCCATGGAGTCCTAAGATTTGTAGTTTGGGAAGGCACTAGTGTTTTCTTGGAGAAAATTCTAAATACTCCAGCCTGAACTGCAAATCCCAGGATCTCATAAAATGGAGCCATAGCAGTGAAATTGAATTATAGTGCTACAATTGTGTAGTGTGAAAGGGTTTCAGGTTGCTAATTGCAGCTCTCCTTTCTTTCACAATGTCATTTGCTTGTTTGTAATGGTAGCATCCTTTTCTGACAACTGCTTGACAAAAAAGAATGACTGCCCAGACTGTGAGTTGCAAGTGAAGCTTAAAAACATGATATTGTGAGCTTCAAGCCTGTTCTGAAATCATCTTAATCCCAGTTTTCACTGTGTTGCTTTCACCTGCAAAGTGTCATTCACATGAATGGCAAAGCCTCTGCAGTAGATAGATTTGTTCACACTGGAAACCCAGCACAATCTTCTGCAGTGTTCATTAACACAGTCACATTCTCAAATCCCTTCCTGCTGGCAGCTGCCTAAACATAAAAACAACATATATTTTTTATTATTGTGTGCTCATTGCGGGGTCACTGGAGGCTAAACGGTGCTGGCACACAAAATGACAAGCTGCTCCTATTCTAGACACATTAGAAAAACACACTACATATATTTTATACATTCAGTCCTCTTTAGGGTTCTGATCAGGAAACTATGATTCTGAGTCAAAGATGGTTTTTCAGCTGTTCCAAGACATTTTGCTGTCTGAGGCAGATTAACAAGTCATGTCCCACCTAAGGCTTCAGCTGAAAGTTGATCAAGTTATTTTGGCACCTGAAGCCAAAATCAAGACCCCCACATACATGTTTATCTCCCTGCTTTGCAATAAAGCTACAATAGCAGCCAACAAGTTACTACCCTTCCATGAAAGTTTAAATCAGCTGCCTGTGGCAGCTACTTCAGTGGTAGGGACTTTTATAAATATCAGCTGCAGATGTATCATAGGTTGAATCTACACTATATAAATAACGTAGTTTGATGCCACTTTAACTGTCATGGATCCATCCTACATAATCCTAGGATTTTCAGTTTCATTCAGCACTCTTTGGCAGAGAAGGTTAAAGAGCATGTAAAACTTCAGATCACAGGATACCATAGGCACTTAAAGTCTGACAGGACTTAATGTGGTGTAAAACTGCATTATTTCTACAGTGTAGATGCAGCCTCAGAATTAATCTGGAATTAGAAAAGAACCAGTACTCAGTCTCAAGCATGTACAATATAGTTATCATGATAAAATGGACAAGCAGTTGATTGGGTGGGATCCATGGCTCAAAGGTAGAACACAATGTTATATACAGGCATCCCAGACCTATGTTCCATTAGGATAGAATGTCAGATAAGAGACCTGTAAAAATGCTGACCTGTATTCTTAGAGCCTCTCCCAGGTGGAGTAGTCAGCTGTACTAGCTGGACTGACTCAATGGTAATACTTGTTAGCACTAGATAGACCCCTCCTGTTGTGATATCAGAATTGCAATCAAATACAGGCTGAGTGGCCCTTCTATGACCCTGCTGTGGGCGCCATTACTAGAATTATTCCATCACACATAGGCTAGCAATAGGAGTCACTTGGGCTCTGTGTTTCCAGACACTATAAGAGAAGTGAGAAATGACAACTATGGGCTGACACCGAGGATTTGGCAACTTGGTAGCTTTTTAATTTGGGTGCAAAGTAGTATATCGAGTTTAAAAAAATCTAATTCTCCCTCTGTGTTTCTGCTTGTTTTTGGTTTTTTGGCAAACCATGTTGCAAAAGTGAGGTGTTCTGATTGTTCAGTAGAAACTGGCATTTCTTACATTGCATGGACACTAGATTCCTCATTGTAAATGTCTAGTTCTAACCTTCTTGCAGACCCTCAATGCACTGGAATTTGTTTTGAAAATATTCCACAGTAATATAAATGGGTTTTTAAAAACCATGGTGTAGGAAGGCTAAAAGCCAATATATGTTGACAATGACAGTTGTATTGCCTGCTCTGGATATAAAATAATGAATACAACTATGGGGAGGAGGTGATCTGTTGATAGTAAGAGAAACTTACCTTGTACTGTCTGGTATATGTTTCTTTCTGTTATCATTCAGCAGGGTGAATCAATCTGTAAATGCAGGCTTTCATCATCCAACATGCCACTGAAAAATAATAATAATAAAAAAAGAAAATAATGGTACTGGTGATGAATTCTACAGTGTCAGTATCTCTCGCTTGTCTCTACTATATTCTGTCTGCTACCCTCATAAAGCTGTTCATGCAAGCCAGGTCTATCTCTTCACACAACAAGTTCACAAGGGAATTAGGTAGCCAGAAGATGTAACAATCTTCTGTTTTTAATCCTAGTGGCCACTTTAGTGATGCCACTGTGTGTTTCACTTATCTTTTGAACATACAGATAATACAGTTCTCCCTCCATTTCATGGATTGTAGGGGAATGGGAATGGGAATATGGAAAAATTGTAAATAACCCCCCACACACACACACACGCACTTAGAAGCCAGTTAAAGGGAAGTGTGAGTGGGGGAAGAGGAGCAGGAGTGCACACTCCTTTTTTCCCCATCCTCCCCTCCCTTTAATTGGCTCCCTTCCCCTTCTCCTTCCCATCCTCTCCTTGGGCAGCCCAGGGAGATGATGGGAAAGAGAAGGTAAGAGGTGCCTTGGCCCCTCCAAGACCCTTTGCCTCCCCGATCCTCTCCCTGGGCATCCCAAGGAGAGGATTGGGGAGGAGAAGGCAAGAGGTGCCTTGACCCCTCTGAGACTCTTCTTCTCCGTGATCCTCTCCTTGGGACGCCCAGGGAGAGGATCAGGAAGGAGAAGGATCAGGGAGGAGAAGAATTTTTTTGGGGGGGAGGCACCTCCTGCTTTTGCCTCCCGATCTCTCTCTGGGCTTCCCAAGGAGAGATCAGGTAGGGAAAGGGAGGAGGAATGTCTGCATTAGCGGCCTTGACCGCGCTAATAATCAAAACCATGAGTCTCAAGACTGTGAATATGGAGAGCCAACTGTATATAGTGGAACCTACTATTTATTTATACAGTATAATGAGACCAAAATACAATAGTCCAAACTAGGAAAGACCCAGGCTCTGTTCAGGACAGCCTGACTCCATTCCCAGGGTGCCATGATGCCGTGCACCTTCTTCCGGTGGTGCATTCAAATGCCGCAGTGCCGAAGGAGCACCACCATGCCGTGGCAACACGGCTATGGTGCCCTTTTGAGGGCACAAAAAGGAGCCATGGCCCCACTCTGGCTGAAACAGAGGCAGCTCCATGCCGCCCCTTCAGGGCTCTCCAACCAGCCTCTTAGTGAGTTGGTTATTGAATAATTAATGGATATTAATTCAATTAGTTTGAGTAAGTATAATAATCTGCAGTACTTCACACTGCATGTGTTGTTCTTTTTGGCCTTCAAGTCATTTCTGACTTATGGCAACCGTAAGGTAAACCTATTATGGGTTTTTCTTGGTAAATTTCTTCAGAGAGGGTTTGCCATTGACATCCTCTGAAGCTGAGAGGGTATGACTTGCCCATGGTCACTCAGTGGGTTTATATGCCTGAGCTGGAATTTGAACCATGGTCTCCAGAGTCATAGTCCAGCTCTCAAACCACTACACCATGCTGGCTCTCATGGTGCAGGTGCATAATATCATTTTTAGAGTTCCTTTTGAAAAAAACAAACAAACACACAACTGCCTGCAAATAGAAATCCAACACAGCTGAAAAAAGCTTGTTTTTGATTATGATAATTGATCACTAATTAATCAGACACTAATCCTCTTTGTATATCCTCCCACCCTGAGGCCTTGCCCTTCAACAACAGAACAATGCACAGATTATCATGAAAATCAGTCCTCCCTACCCAGGGTTACAGTGTGTGTGTGTGTGTGTGTGTGTCTCCCCCACTCGCTTCCATGCCAGCATTCTCTGAAGATGCCAGCCACAGATGCTGGTGAAACATCAGGAATAAACTCTTCTAGAACATGGCCCCATAGCCCAAAAAACCCACAAAAAACTATGAAAACATTCTAGTTTGAATTATATTGTTGCTTTATGAAAAGTTAAAATAGGAATATACATGAATGTGTAACTAAAAGTACTCACACTAAACAAAATACTTTTATTTTTATTCATATACTATTTCAAGAGGGGGAACAACAGTGCCATGTAGATGTAAAGAGGCTCACAAGGGTAAAAAGATTGACAATCACCGCTCTACAAGGTCCTAGTTCAAGGAGGTTGAACATATCTCCTACAAAGTACCTGAAACCCTATGCCTAGTTACCTGTCCATTAGGTATGTGAAAAGAGGTGCTTTGTATGACTGGGAAAATAGTATGTGTAAGATGCAACCAAGGTTCTTGCTCCGGCAAGGAATGGTCCAAGAACATGGCTTAAAGAGTATAAGTGAAAAAGAAGAGGACAAACGGTCTGGTGGTGAATGAAATGAATTTGATCATTAATGCACTTTTGATCAAACATGTATTATTCTCCAGCTATCTTCTCAGAAATATTCACAAAAACTCTCACTTAAACTTTTTATCCCAAAATACGTGGAAAAATTCTTCTTCATGCTTGGTGCTGAATTTCTCAGAGGTCTTGAATCCTGAACAGGTATCCCATTCTGAAACAAATCAGAAACTTCCACAATACCTCAGTATAATTCATGACCAGCCTTTTTTGTCTTCTTTTTCATTCAGCAGCACACATTTTGGTTTACGTTCTTTTTGTTGACTTGATGGTGTCCCCCACTTCAAAAAGGTGTTTATGAGACAATAACATTTGTGAAGCTCAGCTGGCCTAGCTTAGGCCTGTTACAGACTGCCAAAATAAAGCTGCTTTGGGTCTCTTTGGAGGTATGCTGTTTAAATGATGCATGCATCCTAAGAATCTGGAAGCTGCACTCCAGTGCTTAGGAATGGAATGTGGCTTTGGCGTGACCTCCAGACTCTTAGGACCCATGCATCATTTAAATAGCATACCTCCAAAGAGACCCGAAGCAGCTTTATTTTGGCGGTCTGTAACAGGCCATTGTCAGAGTCTGAACAGAAGCATTTTGATACTCAGATATTTTCTGCTTTGAAGTCTGTTGAAGGGTCATGTGAACATAATAAATATAATAAATAAATGAAAGATAATTTCCCTAATTTGTACTCCAGAAACACAAATAAATTGTTGTTTATTACAAATCAAAATCACATGTGCACAGCCTGTGTGTTCAGTTTATAACAGACATTCTTCCCACTCAGATTGAAAATGACATTGATTTAAAGAAGACTTTTGTCCTCTGTTTCTGTCCTCTGCCTGCTTCTCTTTCTGTCCTCTGCTTGCTGCTTCTTGGACAGAATGTTTGCTATTGATTGTTTGATGTACTGTTTAAATTTCTTTCTTCTATTGCAGTTGTTGGAGAGCTTCTTATGAAAAGGAAAATGTTTACCTCTCCCCTTAGGTAATATACAAGAAAGCTTCAGTATCTGTAAGGCCTTCTTTTCTGGTGTGACTTTCATCTCAAAGACATGCTCGTTCTATTGCCCAGAAGGAAGACAAATGTTGAGGTTTTGTGGTTATGTTTTCAAAAAATATTTTGTTAAACACCACACCGCATTGTTGCTTTGAGCATTACTTCCATGTTCAATTGTTCTTCATTTCAATTTTTCGGTTATTTATCTTATGACAGGACAACTGCCTATGATACATGATGAATTTAGGTAGCGCTTAGCATTAGAGAAAAGAGGGTTGTGTGGGACAACTTTATTTTAGGTCAGGCCAATTATATTCATTGAAAAGAAACAGTAATCTCAAGGCCAATATTGGCACCTGACATTCTTGCACCCTAGCAGGGCCAATTCCTGCCCACTCTTTCAGGAGGGTGGGGGGGGATGAGTGGGACTGGACTGACATTATAAGGCAAAGCACAGGGAAGTGGCAATTTCACCTTGCCATTAGGTGCAATTTGGAGCATAGCTTAGAAAAGTTACTTTTTGGACCATAGTTTTGAATATCCGCCAGCAAGCATGGCCATAGCTGTGGGATGCTAATTGTACAAAAAAAGTAATTTTCATTTGTCAAGTAAGTTCCCATATTGTGGCTTTTGGAGAACCTACAAACTGAGGAGTGGGTGATTAGCAGACTCAGTCACATGTGTCCCATAGACTAATAAGAGTATATGTATGTAGGACTGAAACAGGATATCTCAATAAGTGCATTGCACAAAAATAGATCATAGAATCCTAGCATTCTAATAGTTCATTCTAAGGTATGTGGAGTGAGGCGACAGAGAGAGTTATAAAACCAAAGAACTCAGCTGGAACCAGTTACAGGTTATTCAGCAAATGACTTACAGGGTTTAACAACTCAAAAGAAGGACTTGGGTCAAGATAAAGAGAACAAAGGGTCAGTTTTGAGAAGCAAATGGGAGTTAAGGGCTGCTTTTATTCCTTCCAACTCAACTAAAAGCTAGTTAATCAAGAGAAGGATGTTCAGCACTGAGATTAAAGAGAAGGGTTAGGGTTATTAGGTTACTACTTTACTAGCTTTGCACCTAGTGATATGTTAGTCATATGATCAGTATGATATTCCAGCATTGCAAAGCACAACACTAAACTGCATAAGGAACTTCCTCTATAACATATCTGAAATGCCTCTGCAACAGAAGTTCCACAGGAGTTGGCTCTAAATGGTATCTCTCAGCCCATTTCTGATGTGTAGATTCAGATCAGAGAAACATGTGGTTCAGTTGATCATAGCTCTTATTTATGACCTTTGATTTAAATTTGAAAGTTTCATAAGCTGACTCACCACACTTTTTAAAATATATGAATCTATGCATGTTGATGTAACTTTGGAGACTGGTGATTGACAGCCATTTTAGTGAAGAGATTGCTTTATTTAAGAACTGTAGAATACCTTCATGCTCTTTCTTTCTTTCTTTCTTTCTTTCTTTCTTTCTTTGCATTATGCATGCAACAAAGGGTGATTTATAATTTGCCCAGGTATGAGACTGAGTTTTAATTTCGCTTGGTGCATGTAAACATGGATACCCTTCCAAATAATACCAAGGGATCCACAGTGCACATAAACAATAAAGAGGAATTTGGCTATCATCCATAGTTCTCAAAATATTTGTTCTTTTTTCAGCACAGGCCCTGACTTTACTGAATACAGACACACTACAATGCAAATGAAGGGCCGGGGAAGCAAACTAAAACTCTTCTACTCCTGCACCTGCATGGCAAGGTTTGATGGTTCTCAACTCATGTGGTGTCTGATATAGCTATAGCCTGGGGTACCTGGTTTTCTTTTTGATAGTTTTCTAATGCAGTACATAAATATTTTACAGCAATCTATTAAATTATATGGATATTCCTAATACTTTTGTAATAACTAAACTCATGCATGAAAAGAGGCCTCTAAACTCCTTTTTAACAATACTTACTTCTCATTAATCTGCTTTATGACAGCATGTTTAAAGTGTTACCTGTTAAAGAATATTAGGCTTTTTTATGTAGCAACAGTTACATAGTAAAACATACTAGAGATGACAGTGCTTTGCACTGTCAAAAAACTGGGATTTGGAGAAAACTGATGTGATGGAGAAAGCTGATGTGGTTATATTAAGAAAGAGCCCTAACAGATTGACACATATTTTAAAATACTGTACCTCAAGCAGAGAGGATGATGGATTAAACTATACTGCAACACAAGTTTTGTAGGAAATCAATAAGCTTAATTAAGCAATCCTGGTTAGTATACAAGAAGAAAAATGGTGTAGAAATATTGTTATGTATTTGCCTTTTTCTTCTGATGTTGCTGCAAGCCACTTTGAGCATGGTTTTACCATGGAAAAGTAGCACAATGGTGATAATGATGATGAAAATGATAAATTCAACCACAGTTGCATAATTATGTATGCCTGCAGCAGGACTTCAAAGTCTGTGAAATCCCTATTGCTTGAAAAGCTATGCCTGCTGAGTATCTACATTTCTTGCAGTGGTTAAATTCACCTTTTCTTAAAGGTGATGAGGACAAGGAAATTGGGTGAACACAACACTTGGGTGCAAGTAAAACCTAAGACAATTAACCCAACCTATTAAGCAACTTTGAAAAGAGTGGTTATGAGTACGAAATCCATGATGTGTTTGTGTACCAGTCAACGATGCATGACCTAGCAAATGATTTTGATAATAAACCAATAATGCACATAAAAAGCAACTATAGCTATTTGTATGGTGGGGAGACCCACTTGTGGCAATCCTTAGAAAGAAATCATAGATGCCTGGTAAATATGAGAAGGACAATTAGATACTGGAAGGGATGATTATACAGCAGGGCAAAGGGATAGATCAGAGATAGAGGGAATGGAGAGAAGAGAAACAGCAATGGGATGAGGGAGACATACAACTCTCCCAGACAAAATTGATCTAGGCTAATTGGGTCCTGGGAGTGGGGGGAGAGATGAAGACAGCTCAGTAGGTTGGGGGGGGGGGGGGGGAATGTAGAAAAGAAAGTGCTGGGCTGAGAGTAGCCAGGTACTTTATCTGGTAATACTGTGTCTGTTTTTTGAAAATTGCTAAAATCTTTGCCACCATGATTTCTTTGGAGAATTTCCACAAATTCAATCTTTCAGAAGTACAGAAATTCAGAAATCATCTGCCTCCATTTTAGGCAGAATGTGCTAATCCAGAGATTAATCTGCACTTGGATAGTCTTGATTTCATTTTATTTTCATCACCCAACACATGGGTGTCAAAAAATTCATCCTACTGTAATTTCTTCATACCTTCCTTCAAAAATTGGTCAGTGGGTCAGCTTTAATTGGTGCCTTCCAATAGAATTCAATCTGGAGCCTGTTGTGTACCATCTGGTAAGAGCTGTCTCTTTACAAGAATAGACCATTGGGCTTGGGAGATCTGTATCTCGCAGCTGGTTGACCAGCAGAAACTACTAGTAAATGAAGTCTGTCCCAGCATTTAGAAATGGAGACTATACCCAATAAACCTCCTAGCCTTTCTTTTCATGTGATAAAAGCTTGGAGGCCTACCAGTTTTTAGATAACTATAGTAAAATGAGTAAGGTGGCAAAATGACTATATAACTATAATTTCAAAGAGAAAATACCTATATTATGAACAGGTTTAGTCCACCTCAGAGCCATGATTCAAGCCAACATTCCTCAAGTTAGTGTTCTCCAGGTGTTGTGGATTGAAGTTTCCATTATTCTCTGTTGAAGTGGCCATTGGAGAGGGATCATGACAGTTGAAGTCCAAAATATGTGTAGAATACCATATTGGGAAAGTCTGGCCTAAAGCATTCAGAATTATAATAATTATTTTCTGTCAAGTTCGATTTGACTTATGATGACCATAAATTTTACTTATGGTGACTGCAAGAACTACAGTCATCCTTTGCTCTATTCCAATAAGTGATTCAGTGAACCTTGGAAAGTGGTGTGTTTAATTTTCTAGTACTATCTTTGCTTCATTTTGGATTTTCTCATTATAGGGATTTCAAGGTAAAAGACATTCAGAAGAAATAGTTTATTAGTCCCTCGTTTTCTGAAAGGCTAACAAGAGTTGAAGTGCTAACAGCTTTTTTCCTCAGTGCTCCCTCCATGCATCTGAGAAAGCAGACCAATTCTACAAAGGCTTATGCTACAACTTCTTTTAGTCTCAAAATTGCTACAAGATCCCATTGCATATAACTTTTATTTTCTGTTACATTATCTGTTACTGGCATATTTTCTCTCTCTCTCTCTCTCTCTCTGCCCAATAGCTTCCCTTTACTGTGTTAAGGTTATTGTCAACATGTATTCAACTGTAAGCCTGTCTGATTTGGGAAACTCTGATCAGTATACTCCACCCCCTCAGTACTACTGTTGGCATATTCGCTCGTCTCCCAGGAGTCTGCAGTCTCATCACATGCAAAGGTGATGTCATGGTGGGAATATAACAATGGTTGCCTTTAGTTATCAGTGAATATATTTCTGCTTCATGGTGGTGAGGGCAGTTTCACATTTCATCACATTTATCAACTCATTTTAAAGCAGTTATTGGATGTTATGTAACATATTTCCTGGAGGAGGAGTGTTCAAAGCCCACAAATGTAGCTTCTGATTGTGCATTTCTGCATTTTGTCAAAAGGATGGAGACTTTACTAACAGCACGATCAAAATATTTATGATGACTAGGAGACAACTCAGTATGACCGCAACACCAGAAATAGCATATGCTTGATGTAAAATCAACACTGAATATCTAGTCTGAAACCTCTCATAATTTTTTCCCCACTCAACTGCTGACTCTAGTCCTATATTCTGTAACTAGCTAATGTCACTCCTAAACTCTTTCCATTCCTACATAATGCTCACTTAATAGCAGAGGTGGGTGGAGGATCTACCTTGGGGTGGGGGGCAATGAATCCACTTTGCATTATATTAATATTATTGGCATTGCAATTACAGATTTCTGACATAGAGTTACAGATCTTTCTGGTTTTGTTACATGCCTTCTAGTCATTTCTGAGTTATGACAACCCTAATGCAAAACAACCATGGGTTTTTCTTGCCAGAATTTGTCCAGAGGAGGTTTGTCCTTGGGTTCCTCTGAGGCTAAGACTGTGTGACTTGCCTGAGGTCACCTAATGTGTTTTCATGACCAAGCAGGGATTTCAAATGTGAGCTAGACAATGTAACTGTTACATGGATTTGTAATTGGTTGACCAGCTGAACCCAAAGGGTACTCAACAATGGCTCTTTTTCATCCAGGAGAGAAGTGACCAGTGGGGTCCCACAAGGCTCTGTCCTGGGCCCAGTGCTGTTCAACATCTTTATCAGTAACTTGGATGAAAGAATTGGGGGCATACTTATCAAATTTGCAGATGACACCAAATTAGGAGGAGTAGCTAATACCCCTGAGGACAGGATCAAACTTCAGAATGACCTTAATAGGTTGGAAAGCTGGGCCAAAGCTAACAAAATGAATTTCAACATGGAGAAATGTATGATATTGAACTTAGGGTGGAAAAATCAAATGCACAGATAGATATAGGATGGGTGACACCTGACTGAACGAGACTGCATGTGAAAGGGATTTAGGAGTCCAAGTAGGCCACAAATTGAACATGAGTCAACAGTGCGGTGCGGCAGCTAACAAGGCCAATGCATCAGTAGAAATGTAGTGTCTAGATCAAGGGAAGTCATAGTGCCACTATATTCTGCTCTGGTCAGGCCCCACCTGGAATATTGTGTCCAGTTCTGGGCACCACAATTTAAAAAGGATGTTGAGAAACTGGAGCATGTCCAAAGGAGAGTGAACAAAATGGTGATAGGTCTGGAAACCATGTCCTATGAGGAATAGCTTAGGGAGCTGGGGTGCTTCTTGACCCGTCGCTTCAGATGAGGAATCAGGTGAATGCGACAATCAAGAGCGCCTGCTATCAGCTTCAGCTGATATGCCAGCTGCTCCCTTTCCTGGAACAGGGTGACCTCGAAACTGCAGTACATGCGCTGGTAACCTCAAGACTTGATTTTTGCAATGTGCTCTACATGGGGCTACCCTTGTGCCTAGTCCGGAAACTCCAGTTGGTAGAGAATATGGCAGCCAGGTTGGTCACAGGAACAGCAAGGAGTGACCATATAACACCAATACTGAAGTCACTCCACTGGTTGCCTATCAGTTTCCGGGCACAGTACAAGGTGTTGGTTATCACCTTTAAAGCCCTACATGGCTTGGGCCCAACCTATCTAAGGGATCGCCAGGTTCCATATAATCCGCCCCGTACACTCAGGTCCTCTGGGAGAAATCTATTACAGCCCTTAAAGACCAGGTTGACGGCGACCTCCCAGAGGACATTCTCCGCAGCTGCTCCCAACTTATGGAATGGCCTGCCAGACGAGATCCGTCAAATTACCAATCTAGAGAGCTTTAAAAAGGCCATTAAGACAGATCTCTTCCAGCAGGCCTTCCCGGAATAAAATGCTCGGCCACAAATAAGACTTCCCATCCAGTGAACTCTGCCTGTGATGATTTTTATTTAGCTTAGTCTGTTTTAATATGTAGTTTTTAATCTTACATTGTTTAATCTTGTTTTAAGGGGGGTATTGTGTATATATGGATGTATTTTAACCTGTTGTACGCCGCTTTGATTGCCTGGCAAGAAGCGGGATAGAAATAAAAATTTATTATATATATAATTTATTATGTTTAGCCTGGAGAAGAGAAGGTTAAGAGGTGATATGATAGCCCTGTTTAAATACTTGAAGGATGTCATATTGACGAGGGAGCTGGCTAGTTTTTTGCTGCTCCAGAGACTAAGACCCAGAGCAATAGATGCAAACTACAGGAAAAAAGATTCCACCTCAACAGGAGGAACTTCCTGACAGTAAGGGCTGTTCAACAGTGGAACACACTCCCCTGGAGTGTAGTGGAGTCTCCTTCCTTGGAGGTCTTTAAACAGAGGGTGGATGGCCCTCTGTCCGGGATGCTTTGATTTAGATTTCCTGCATGGCAGGGGGTTACACTGGATGGCCCTAGTGGTCTCTTCCAACACTATGATTCTATGAACCCTGGTCTCCAAAGTCATAGTCCACTACAGCACACTACTACTCTATGTTCAGCAATGTTACATATTCACAATTTTGGCATAATTGCGACAATCATAAATGCCTCCAGGCCTCCAGGCCTCCATTTTAAACACCAGGGAACCACTATGAGTGATGTGGGTCTGTGGCATGGGCAAATTGGGCACTTCAGGATGATACAGCCATCATTTTCTTGCCCCTGAGCTGCATCATTATGACATAAAATGCCATCTTGCTTCTTCTTGGGGGAATAGGAGTGGGCTATCTTCAATGTAAAAAAAGGTAGGACAAAATTTAGGCCCAAATGTAGACATATTTTGTAAATGGAGGACATGAACAACTGAAAAACGAAAAAATAATAAATTCAAAAAGCATTAGTATAAACGCATGCTTCTTAGGCATGCTCAAAATGGAGGACATTTTGAAATTCTTCCTGGATAGAAGTTTGGGATGTAGCTTTGTGTGGTGGATTAGGACTCTGAAGAACCAGGTTCATCTCCCTGCCTATGGGTGACCTCAAGCTCAAGCAAGTCACACTCTCTCAGCTTCCTCAGCAGAATGCCCTGGCAAACCTCCTCTGAACAAACCTTGCCAAGCAAACCCCAGGATAGGTTTGCTTTAAGGTATCCATAAGGTGGAAAACAACTTAAAGGTACACAACAATAAATAACAACTGAGTACTGTACCTTTAAGTGCAGTGGAGGGTCCAGCATGGTGTAGTGGCCTAGGACAATGGGAGACCAGGGTTCAAATCCCAGCTCAGCCATGGAAACCCCGCCACCGCTGCCGTCCCAAAAGCGCAGCAAGAAGCGGTGGGGCCCCCAACCTTCCCTGACATCCCACCACAGCCCTGCCCAGGCCTACCTGGGCTCCTCCTCCTCTGGGCGGCCACTGGCACACTGCCCCTTGTGGGCAGTTGGAGATGCTGTAGCTCCTCCTGTGGGCAAGCCTGAAGGAGGAGGAGCTATAGTCCCATAGCACGTGGAGCGGAGGCATGTGGGTGTCCAGGCCCCATGGGCCCGGGACAAACTGCCAAAACCGGGCCAGGACAACCCCAGGACCCCAAACCTGGGATTGTCCTGGCTAAAACCGGGATATGGCAACCCTAGCTGTCTGTATTATTCTGAGGTGCCCCACTGAACCAAGCCACATGCCTTTTTTACTTGGAGTGGCACCATGAAGTTTAAGGTGGGTGTCAAGGGCTGACTCCTTAGGTCATTCATAAGTATGTTTACATTTATGTTACTTTTATTTTCATCCTGGCTTTCAACCCCAAACCTGGGGCTCAAGGCAGCAAACCAGGGAACCATTAGCACTACACAGTTATGGCATTATGATTCCCCTTTATTCCCTGATTGTATCTATCAAACTCCTAGATCTCTGTCTTTAAGCTTTATCCTCTTATGAAGAAGCCATTTTAACCCATTCTACTTCGAGATCACACAGCTCATCTTCAGACCTGGTTCTCTTACACTGGTAAGTTTCAGATCCATTTGATGAGACATTTTCTGAGTATAAGCCATAAAATGAACCCCTGAATTACAATGGTATAATTATTATGGTGGAAGTCAATTCATCTAACTCACCCTTAATATAGGCCTGCATACTGAACCCAATAATAAGTAAAATCACCTGTATTTTTATTCCCGATATTCCCGATATTAAACAGAAGTGATATCTTCAAAGAGTTTTCCTTTGAGTAAAGCACTGCTCAATGTTTTACAAATTTGTCACCTCCCAATGTTCCTCTCACAGTGTTTCTTCATGAAACTACATGATGTAAACTAATGATGGGGAACCTATGGCTTATTATTATTATTATTGTTAAACTTTATTTCTATGGCGCTGTAATTATACACAGCACTGTACAAAGTTGGTAAAATTAGGAGTAAATAAAAGCCTGCCCAAGGCGTACATTCTAAGATAATAACAATTAAAAGAGAAATAGATAAAATTACCATATAGAAAAGAAAAAACAGATTAAAAACATCAAATATCAAACAAATCACATCACATCAAATATTGTCAGACAGCCAGATGACAATCACAAATTCCCTGAGAATGCTTCCCTAAACAATATGGTTTTCAGCTCAGCCTTAAAGCTGGTTGGGGAAGTGATGAGCCGTGCATGCAGAGGAAGAAGGTTCCAGGAATGAGGGGCAGCAAGAGAGAAGGGACGGATCCGGGACGGGGCAGAGAAGATCCTGGGTTGAGAGAGGAGACTTTGGCTTCCAGAGCGGAGAGTGCGAGTAGGGATGTAGGGAGAGAGAAGATCGGTTAAATAAAGAGGGGCCAGCCCATGCAGGGCTTTAAAGGTGAGTAGCAAAAGTTTGTACCTGATGCAGAAAGGAAAAGGGAGCCAGTGAAGGGAAGACAACAGAGGGGAGACATGATCATAACGGCGAGCGAGTGAAATAATGCGTGCAGCTGAATGCTGAACAGAAATTAATGGGTGGAGATGAGAGAGGGGAAGCCCTGCCAGGAGGAGGTTACAGTAGTCTAGTCGTGAGACCACTAGGGCATGGACCAGTGCTTTTGTGGTAGAAGCTGAGAGATATGGACGGATTTGGGCGATATTATAGAGAAAAAATCTACAGACTTTGGCTGTAGTCTGGATCTGAGGGATAAATGACAAAGAGGAGTCAAAGATGAAACCAAGACTACGGGCTTCCTGGACTGGCTGGATAGAGACGTTATTGACAGAAATAGAAAAGGAATAGTGAAGGGTGGGCTTAGGAGGGAAAACAAGAAGCTCGGTCTTGGACATATTGAGCTTCAGACACCGATGGTGCATCCAGTGGGAGACAGCTGTTAAACAGGATGACACTTGCTGCTCTAACTCTGGTGAAAGATTAGGGGTGGAAAGGTACAGCTGGGTATCATCAGCGTAAAGATGGTAGGAGAAACCAAAAGAACTGATAAGTTTGCCAAGGGAGAGTGTGTATAAAGAGAACAGAAGGGGACGCAAAACAGAGCCCTGAGGAACTCCAACAGATAAGGGGACAGAAGACGAGGTCTGACCACCCGAGACCACTGAAAAAGATCGATCTGACAAGTAAGTTGTGAACCAATCGAGAACAAGGCCTGAGAAACCAAGGTCAGAGAGTACATCTATTAGGAGACAGTGGTCCACGGTGTCGAAGGCCGCAGACAGATCGAGTAGGACAAGGATAGAATAAAGGCCATTCGCCTTGGCCCGCAAAAGATAATTTGAGATCTTAGTAAGGGCCGTCTCTGTGGAGTGCCGTGGGCGAAAACCAGGCTGGAAGGGATCCAGATTGGAGTTGGTTTCAAGAAACTCAAGACAGCGTGAATAGACAACTCGTTCCAACACCTTAGAGAGAAAAGGAAGAAGAGAGATTGGACGATACGAGCCAAGGAAGAGGGGTCAAGAGAGGGGTTTTTCAAGATAGGGGAAACTAAGGCATGTTTGAAGGCTGAGGGGAAGGAACCCGAAGAGAGAGAGAGATTAAAGATATAGAGGAGGGAGGGTAACAAGGAGGGGGCTATAGAGATTAGAAGACGGGAAGGAATTGGATCAAGAGAACAGGTGGTGGGTTTTGATGAGTTCAGCAGCGAAGAGAGTTCTTCCAAAGAAACAGGAGGAAACACAGAGAGTTTATTAGTAGGAGGGGCGAGGAGATTAATGGTGGGAGCCAAATCATGAGGAGTTAACTCAGAACGAATGGTAGTGATCTTTGTAATGAAGTAATTGGCGAAGTCGGAGGGAGAAAATAATGGAGAGACGGAGGGAGGAGAGGGCTTTAACAGTGTGTTGAAACAGGAGAACAAGCACTGCGGGCGCCTCTCGTTGGCGCAGATCAATGATTTAAAGTAGTCTATGGCTCTGTAAAGACGTTTTGAATTCCCATTACCCAAGCTGTACATTCCAGAATCTGTTATCTTGCAGTCCAGGAATGTATGGAGGGGCACACTAGCAACAGAACAATCCTACACATGTCTACATATGTCAGAAATAAATCTCACTGACTTAAATGCAACTTACTTTAGGTTGAGTATCATGGGGGATTTTCCCGAGGCTTAACTGGAGGTAGATGATGATAGGGGTGTCACAGTGCATGGAGAAAGTTAATCCTACTGCATCCCCCTAGTTGTACTTGCCACAGTCACCTGCCTCTCATACAGTAATGTGGCTGAGAACAGGGATGACTGTTTGAAGGGAGACAAATCCGCTCTTCCTGCAGCTGCTTTCAGTTGTTCAGCATCAGAAGAATTCCTGTAGACACTGAATCAGCTTTAGGACAATCATCCAATATCCATTAGCTGCATATCCATCAGCTACCCCAGCTGAGAAAACCTTTTTTTATTGAAGGAAAGGAAAGGTTTTTTTCAAAGGTAGATATCTGTATGATTACATTGTTAATGTAAATGAAACATGTTCTTAGGGGAGAAAAAAAATTATCGTGGTAAGTAGGCAGTAAATCTCCTGCTGTGTTAGACCTACCTAGAAGTTATAATTTCTTTCCTATGACACTGAGTAGCCTTGGTGCATGCGCACACTAACAGAGGGTTAGTAAATCAAAAGGAAAGAGATGGGGAAACCAGTAAAACTAATCCTAAAAATATAAACTTTGTGCACATATCAGAAACAGAAATCAGAACTAAAAGAAGGAGAGAAAATATTTCTAAATCAGGAACATGTCCCAGCAATATTCATCTCCTTTAGGAAAATTAGAAGTGCATGGGGAATCTATCATCCTATAGGTGAGGAGAAATTCTGTACATTTGTGAGCTAGAGCCCATTGTTCAGAAGATTTGAAGATTTTCTAAAGAAAAGCCTCTTTTAATTGTCATAACTCCCCATCTTCTCCTAGTTTGTACATGTTATGAGTATTCCTTATGCTTGACACAAGAAACAGTTTGTGGTCACATAAAACAAGCTTGAAAATGGCAGCAACTACTTATTTTCCTTTGCTTTTAGTTCCTTTGTGATCAATAAGGGCAAAACTCTGCCTCTCCAAATCCAGTAATGACTGTGTTGAGTGAAAAATGCTTTTGTACTTTATTTGCAGCAATGGAAGCAATTAACAGGGGGAGAAGAAAAGCAAAAATTTTGAAGTAAGTGTAGGAAGTGGGAGGGGAGAAAAGTAAGTGTGGATGTCCTGACTGAATCAGAACAGATAAGGAATATACAAAGCCAAAGGATGGGGTGAAGAGAAGCAAGGGCTGAATAGGAAGGCTCCAAAGACTCCATTTAACCCATGGAGTAGAGATTCTCTTTAGTGTTACAGACTAATATCAGAAAGGGCCACCATGGTATAGTGGTTTGAGTGTTTGACTGTGGAGATTTTCATACAGGGAAAAAAAAAAGCCAAGAGTAAAAAGTCATACTGCAGGCAAAGTCGCATGATCATGCTGAATATTTTCAGGCACATCGCACTGATCCAGAAGTTCTCCCAGGAAGAATGCTCCAGCAACAAACAATTCACAGGATTTCCCCATGAATGGTTTGTTGCTGGAGCATTCCTGAATCTTCATGGGTTAAGTCCTGGATCAGTGCAATCTGTCTAAAAATCTTCAGTATGATCACTCCCAGGAATATACCCCTGGCTTTTTTATTTTATTTTATTTTATTTTATTTTTTTGGCCATATGAAAATCTCCTATGACTCTGGAGATTAGGGTTCAAATCTCTGCTCTGCTATGGAAACCTTGGGCGAGTCACACTCAGCCTCAGAAGAAGCAAAGGCAAATCATCTCCAACCAAATCTGGACAAGAAAACCTAATGGTAGGTTCATTTTAGGGTTGCCATAAGTTGAAAACAACATGAAGGCACACCACAACAAACAAGTTATTGTCAAGTTATTACTAATGGAATTGAAAAATCCATGTGGAGGTCATGACCCAAGTCACCCAATTAGCCTTTGTCACCAACTGTTATTCCTAAGTATATTTACAATAAAGGTCCATGAATGTCTCCTTCCGCAACCCTCCCCTCAATCATGTAGAACAGACGTGACTAGCAACAACCCCTAAGCAGCATAGGGAGTAAAGTCGCCCTTGCTTGGACTGCCTTATTCCAGTTACCTTTCAGACCAACTAGATACCCTTTAACAACCACAGGGCTTCTCTGTCCTCCCAATCTCCTGGGTCACCTCCTCAGTGCTCTGTAATTCTGCTTCTGTCCAGCATCTCTATTTTCTCCCCTTTTCTGTTTACTCCAATTCCAATTTCTCATTTCCTTCATAGCCTCTCCTGCAAAACCACCAAGCTCCTCCTAATCCCTCTCCTATGCCCATTCCAATTCCTTTGGTACCCTCTCTCCCCACCACCTTCATTTTTCCCTTTTCTCCTTTTGTGCCTTTTTCTCTCCATGTTCTCCATTCCTTCTCCCTTGCCCGAGTGTCCCTCCATCCCCACTTATACTCCAACTGCTCCATTTCCCTTCTTAGACACTCTACTCTTCTCTTCTATCTGTTTCTTTGCTCTCAATTTCGGGTGCCCTCTAAACTCCAACCTGCCTTTTCACTCTGCTTTCCAACAATTCTGCTCCTACTTCTTCCCACTTTGCCTGTCCTGTTCCTCCTCCCTATAGGAAAATGTGGTATCTATATCAAGCAGAGGGCAGTGAAAACAGTGCAATATGAGCTTGTGGTAATAAAAAGGAGAAAATACTTAGGAAACTCTTGTAAGGTAAAGTGGGAAAACTTATACAGTGCGTCCTCGCCTTACGCGGGGGATCCGTTCCGGATCCGTCCGCGTAAGGTGAATTCCACCTATGCTCGAGCCCCATTGGAAACAATGGGGCTCGTGCACGGCGGCGCGGCGGCGCGGGTGTGTGCGGGGCGCAACGGGCGTGCGCACCCATTCAATTGAATGGGACACGCTGCCCCTTCCGCCCCGCGCACGCCCCGCAGCTTGAGGGTGTATGCTCAAGGCCGCGTATGGCGCGCCCGCGTATGGCGCGGGCGCACTGTATTTATTGTTTCAAGAAATCCACCTTTGGATAGGAAAGGAAATAAATAAAAGAAGATTGCCTAAATTTCAAAAGAAGAGCCCCTGACTCTCATGTGTGGACGTGGGCTAGTCTCCATCATGAGGCGGGGGTCTCATTGACACTCTCTTCCTAGACAAAGGCTTAACTTTTTGGGAGAAGGGAGAAGTGACTTCTGCAGGCAGGAAGGAAACAAAAAAGCTTGAGTACATAGATTAAAAAAAATCAGAAACATGAAACAAAAGGGCAGAGATGCTGTCTAGTCTCCTCTTCTCCTTTCATTTTACAAGCATTGCAAAGGCCTGTCAGTTTCCTCTCCTGCTAGTTTTCTCTCATTGCATCTGCCTCTTTCTCCATCTTCATGCCCATGCTGTTCTGATGTCCTCTTTCTTAGTGTCTGCCATATTCCTTCCTCCAACTCCTTCCCTGATTCTTCTTCTTCTTCTCTTTTGAAGCCAGGCCCATAGCTAGGCTTTTAGAGGCCCTGGGACAGAAAGTAGGGCACGGTAGGGTAGAGTCTTAGCAAGTGCCACCTGCACTATCTTGGCACATCACTGTTTGGGGCGCCCTTTGGCTGGGGGTTGCCCTGGTTGCTCCGGTTGCCCCAGCGTAGCTACAGGCCTGTTTGAAGCCCCTGCCATTTCCTTTAACCCCACCACTCACTGCCATTTAAGCAGTTGTGTCTTCCTGTGACATGACTTTGGGCACTGTGACTGCAATTGAATCCTCTCTCTCACCGGGTATAGGTTACTCCCACCCCTTCATTGGTCATGTCTTCATTCCTGGTAAGTCAGGGCAAGTGTGGGCAGTTATAGTGACTACCCCCAAGGCCCCTTTGGCTTGCCACAGAGGTAACCTAAATACAGGCATTTAGTTTCTTTTCTTTTCTTTCCCCTCATTTTGCATAAACTCCAACAAATTAATTTAATATTCACAATTTTTAAAGGAAAAATAAAACTGGCTAAGTCTTACTTCCTCATAAAGCATGCCCCTTCTATTTCTGATTCCACCTCGCAGAGGTGTATTCCTATTATTTGTTTGTTTTTTACAAATTTGTACCACAGGAAACATTGCACTCCATCTTGGAAGAACAACTGGTTATAATCATAAAACTCTTTAAATGCAGGATATGAAATGGGCTTAGTTTTCTTTGGATTGAACCCAGTCATGATTTCATAATCATGTGGTATCTTTTGGAAATGTGGTACATTTCAGTTTTTATTTTGTTTAATTTTTTAAAAGGTACAATTTGTTCAGAAGCCAAATTGTACCTTTAAGCATACACCCTTTTCTGCTTAGATTCCCTATGCAGCCTTGATGCAAAGATAAAGAGATTATTTCAAGAGTTTATAAATAATATACAGTGAAAGAAACTGTCTTCTGTCCCTATTTAAAGTTCATTCTTAGAACCTGTTACCCCCCTGAGTTCTCCCTGTCTCAGTTTACCAAGGCTGTGAGTAAAGATAGGGACAACCTTGCCATTTATAATCATTGTCCTCTCCTAGATCCCATTCTGGTGGTTGAAATCATCAGCTTATTGTCAGGCATCAAGATTAAAGGAATATGACATTTGATTTGTTTGGCTTGTAATGAATCCCCTGATGTGAAAGTGTCACCAATTTAAACTGTAAACTCAGCTTTGGAAAGAAGCAAACTGAACCAGCACTGCCCCTATGATCTGTTTCATAGACACCACAGTTCCTTGGAATGATTCGATTTGACATCAATTAGTCAGCATTCACAAGGGGAAAGTCCTTTTCTACAGCAAGCCCACACCCATCAATGTCATTTCCCTCTTACAACATGACAAAGAGCAGAAGGAGTTTCCATCTCTGTTTAAATGCAGTACTGAAGCCTGAAGTATGAGCAAGGAAGAGAAAGGATCATGGAACTATTTGGAATTTACAGATGACGATGATGATGAACAACAGGAGGAGGAGGAGGAGGAGGCAGCAAATGGGCTTCTATTTCACTGTGAGGATCAAGTGTGAAAGATTAGTAGGTCCATTTCTATCACTCACACTTTGTTTGGCCTTTACAGTGACATTGTGTAAATGTTGCTTCATTAGATCCAAGATAACTGACTTTTTTCATAAAAAGGAAGAAAGTGGAGAAGAAAAGAAGAGAAGAGCCTCATTGTACATTGTGGGAGGAGATGAGTTATCAATCCATCCAAGTTCCCCTGACTTAACTCACAAGAGGGTTCATATCTTTGGCCAGCCCCAAGGCAAGTCCCTTTTCCTACCCCTTTAGTCTCAAAACGTAAGAAGCCACTCCAGAGACATAACCTTCACCAGAAAGAGTGTTGTAGGTGTTCCCCTATTATATCTTCCCCAATATACTTCAGTGATACCTATTTATGACTACACCCTAGCCATTGTCACAGTCCCCAAACAACAGTGTGTGGCTGGCAGACTGGCAGGCAGGCAGGCATAAATACATACATACATACATACATACCGACCCTTGGAAAGGGGAGAAAAATCCTACCCAGTCTCCAAGTTACCTGAAAAACTCACACTGATGCAGAGGTAGTAGAGTGGGCCAATGAAGAAAAAGAGGGAGAGGGTGGGGTGGACAGGCCTTAAATAGCCTGAGCTCCACCCACCGCAACTCTCCAAATGCTGTGCAGGTGTGCCACACTATTATACATGTCTCTCTTTCTAGCAGACCAGCAAAGCCTCATCTTCTGATTACTCCTGATCAGGGGGTAAGCACTGTGTAGAAAATCGTGTTTTCTAAAATATGAAGTCAAAGGCTTTCATGGCCATAGTTTCTTGTGGGGTTTTTTTGGGGGGCTATGTGGCCATGTTCTAGAAGAATTTATTCCTGATGCTTCACCTGCATCTGTGCCTGGCATCTTCTCTGAAGATGTCAGCCACAGATGCAGGTGAAATGTCAGGATTAAATTCTTCTAGGGGCTTCTGGTCAGCAATGGCACCTGACTAGGTAGGTGGTTTGGCAGCTCTGCCCAAAACCTACTTCTAAACATGGAAAAAAGCTAGTAGAAAGCCAGTTTGAATCTCCCCTTGGTATAGGGGAGTTAGAGTGTTTCCATGGAGGTCCAGTTGCCTGTCTGGAGGGGTCTGTTATTAATATAAAATCTGCATTGCAAATCCCAAGGTCAAAGGAGGATCAAGGAACAGACCACGTTCATGTTGAAGATACCGCCCATTGGTGGCTTTAGGTAACCACCGACCTGATTTTTAAGAACTAAAGCTGAGGCAACTGCCCTGGAGAAAATAAGGACAAGGTTCCCAGTACAGAGAGGCTAAATGCTAAGATTGAAATATTTAAGTCAGCTTTTCCTTTTGAATTGGACTTACATTTGAAAGTTGGGAACCTTAATATTTTGAAGACTTTAAATTGCCTGGCACTGGCTGCGCTTGGGACTCTGGCTGTGAAATAGTGAGATATCCTGGCTCGTGATGAGACATGGGGAAATAACAAGGGAGAAAGTTGAAAAGCAGAAGAAGGAATGATAGGCAAGAGTGTAGGCCAGAAACGGAATACCAGAAGGTACATCGGACTAGAGGAACAGAAGAGATGCAGAAATAAAGCAGCTAGAGAAAAGCAGGCTCAGTGGCCAAAAGTGATACATTTGTTGATACCTTTTATTTGCTTTGCTTTTTTTTTGTCCCTGCTGCTTCATGAATGGAATATTGAAAATGACAAAATCTGGGGGAAACTTTTCCAACTTTTATAATGACAAAGTCCAAAAATATCTACATTATAGGCCTGGTTTGGTGATGAAAACTAATACGCAAGCCGCTGTTCAAAAATGGTGAGAAAAACATGTTTCTCAAGCATTGGGAGATCTTGATGACAAGAAGACTGATGAAAATCTTTCAGGATTTATTCTACTTATTCATATGTTCTTTTGTTCAAAACATATTGGGGTTTTTTTGGGGGGGGGGGGGGGCGGTTGCACAATAATGCTGTTTTCTTACCAAAAATTCTATGTGCAAATTTTACACAGAATAAATTTCAGATTGCAAATAGTCTTCAAAATCTGTACAATATTTGAAGATCTTCTCACAGCAGGAAGAAATTGCTAAAATTAGTAGTTGTTTTCTTCAAGAAGAAAGTTAATAAAGAATATTATCCCAAGTCTAATTCTGTATGGATTCTGCAAGAAAACTTGACAGATAAACAAAAATGCCCCTTTTTGGTGGTAAGCATTAAGAAAGACTGTTTTCCATTATCTTGCCTCAGTTCAGAAAGATGTACTTAAAGGCTAGACATCTTTTTATCATATAAAGTAATAGTTTATTATTATGATTTTTTTTCAATGGCATCCTCTGATAATCATAATGAAAGTAAAATTTAATGCATATACTGGGGTTGTGGTAAGACTATCTCATCTGCTTCAGTAATTAAGTTAATCATGATAAATGATTCACAATCTAAAGTAAATAGAGCAAAATTCAAGAGGTATCATTTCAATGAAAATAAAATAAAATGATAATGATATCTAGTTATCCTAGACCATGGAGGAAAGCTATGCTTATAGGGACTATGGCAACTGTTTTCTATTGGCACAGTTGTGCCTGTGCAGAATATTTATTTAAAGATGAGACTGGATACTATTCCAGTAATAAACCATGTCTCCTACTCTTTTCACTTAGCCAATTAACATACAGTGTAACACAATTTGTCAGGAGCCACTGCATGATTGATAGATTAGAGGGAAATGGTTAGTGTAAACGGCATTTTCCAAAATCTGTTCCACTGCATGATGCCCTAGCAAGACCTAGCGACTGCTATTTAAAGAATTCAATGAAACACAGAAAATTCTGGGATATTTCCATTTACCTCAACATCTCTCTCACTACAACATATAAAACCCATCCCTTTAATTGTGCTTATTACTCTCCCCCCACCCACCTTTTTTTTTTCCAGACAAGCAATGGAATTTGTCTTCTGTATTTTTCAGCCACTTGTTGCTGGCATCTAGCCTTCCTATTCTCAAATGATGCCTTAATCCTTTCTAAATTGCTTAATTAGTGGATATACTGGAAACTTGGATAACAACTTTTTACTTGTAAAGCAAGAATAAAGATAACTGTGTCTACTGGGGGAATTGCTCACATAGATTTATGTATGGGTAAGAGGTAGTGTCTTCCCATCTGTCTGTCCCTCCTTCTCCTTCTCATTCAGACACAGCTGCTCACAGGAAAGCTGCATAGTGATGTATCATTCCAAGTACGTTTGCCCTAGGGACATAACAATGTACATGTGAGAGGGAGAGAAAAAGCATCAGCAATGCAGCAGCAAAGAAATACATTCTATGTATGTTATACTTTTATAGCTCTCAAATTCTTCTCTTCACAATTTACCACTTTGGGCAAGAGCCAACATTTCTCATTAAAAAGTATACAAATAACAGTGTGTTTACTCCTTTTATTCTCTGTTATTCTCTGTTTGATCATATAATTTTCCAGCAATCTTTGCTTTGTTTCATTTGCCATGTTATTGTGGTTATGATCTTTGTTTTTGACATCTGCAAACTATATCAGCCCAAGCCAAGCAACCCAGTAGCAGCATGTCAACATAGTTTTTTGTGGGTTTTTCAGGCTAGTGGCTTTGTTATAGAAGCCTGAAAAACCCACAAAAAACTATGGATGCTGGCCATGAAAGCCTTCGACTTCACAGCATGTCAACAGTCAGCAGAGTGTGAGCTCACCCCAGTCCAAGTGCACAGGGATACTCTCAGTACTGGCTTGCAGCCTCCAACATATTTCCCTGCAGAGATACATCATTCGTACATATGCACGTATACACACACACACACACACACACACACACACACACACATACACACAGAGAGAGAGAGAGAGACAAAAGACACCACTTCCCAGAAATTTTGGCATATCTGCATAAGGGTCGTGTCTGAGTATATGAACTGTATAACAGCATTATCTATCTGTTAAGTTAGTGTGCTGAAGTACACCATCACTGTTTTTGGTTACAGAAGGATAACCTCTAATAATCTCTTGCTGGTTAGGTGGGAAGAGGGAAAGGTGGCTACAGACAGAGAGCTAAAAGCTCGGGAGCAAAGTTTCAAAAGTTGCTTTTCAAATGAGAGTTAGAAGTTGTCAAGGAGGGAAGTGGCATCACCAGGCTTGGTGATGCCTGGTGTGTGTGTGGGAGGGGGGCTGCCAGGAATAAGTGATAGTGCCTACCCAATCCCCTGCTACTCCCCCCTTGTGGCTTCATTGTCATTCCAGCTCCCTCCCCAGGGAGAGACCAAGGGAGTGACAAAATTACAAGAAGCATGCCTGCCCCTCCTCTGGCATTGACACCACCTTGTCTCCATCTCAAAGGAGACAAAGAGCAATGAGGGCACAGTTGCCCTTCTGCAGCCCTCACTTCAACCTCATCTTCCTCTGTGAGGGGGGAGTTGGGGTTGCAGCAAAGATGTAGTAGGAGGAAGACCCTAAAACAGTGTTACCACTCCTGTGGGGTATCACCTAGTGTGGATCACACCGCCTGCACTTGTTCAGTTACACCATTGAAGGGCACTATAGAAAAAAGTATTGAACACTTCTTTCCATATTATTATTATTATTATTATTATTATTATTATTATTATCCTTTATTTATTTACAGTGCTTTATAAATAAAGGATAATAATAATAATAATAACAACAACAACAACAACAACATCTCCCAAATGCTATATACTGGTGTAACCCCCTGGTTATGCCAGCATATGTCACCAACATGATTTTGTCAATGAAAAGCAGAGCCAGTTCACTGTTTCCCTTTTATATCAGGTCTTCCTCCAATAGAGAGCCAGTCTGGTATAGTACTTTGAGCATTGGACTACAACTCTCACACCCAGGTTTTGAATCTCTGCTTAAGCATGAAAACCTTCTGGATAATCTTATGCAATCACACCCCTCTGCTGAAATCTTGTTAAAGAAACCCCATGATGGGGTCACCATAAATAATAATAATAATAATAATAATTATTATTATTATTATTATTATTATTATTATTATTATTATTATTATTATTATTATTATTAACCTTTATGTATAAAGCGCTGTAAATTTACACAGCGCTGTACATACAATCTTTTTAATTGGACGGTTCCCTGCCCTCAGGCTTACAATCTAAAAATGGGAAATGACTTGAAGGCACACAACAAAAACGACTTTAAATTGATAGGGACTCTTTGCTCATGTTTTGTTTATCTTTTTCACCTCCCCAACTGTAAAAAAAAAAAAAAAAACAATCTGGAGTGAGAGAGGGGAGGAGTCTCTAAAGGTATTTAAACAATGAGGAAACAGGCCCACAGATTCCTTTTCATGTGGGATTAGGAGACGTAGGACCAGGATGGAGGTATTCGAGTATTCTAAAAGAAAACATGGCTGGATGGAGCAGTGTAATGAGGCACTTAGTACTATTGCACCCTTAGCACTGTTGCAGTCCTAACATACACAGATGCATTAAAGGTAACAATTTTAGCTTGTTAATCCCTCTCACAGAAAACAATGACACTGGGATGGGGGGGGGGGGATAAAGTTTACAGTAATTTGTAAAGATTTGTGTTAACATTCTGATGGAAAAGGATGAATAATGGTTTCAATTGATTATCAAATCTGAGTGAAGAATGCCCATTAAGGACCACTTGATCCCTCAGTTTGCTCTCTTGTTATTTGAATAGCAGTACTGAGAAGGGGGAGGGGAGAGGAAAAAGAAGAAACATTATAATCTTGTTTCAAGTATTCTCATGCCCTGCAACTAATATTGAGGACTGGGAAATAGATTGTGTCTGCTCTTTTTGAACATTTGCATTTTATAATTGTTTCTCTAAAGAGCAGATTGGACTGAACTGTGCCAGAGTGGCTGCCTCCTCTCTTTGACTGGCTCAGAGGAGGGCAGCAGAATGTTAACAAGCTCCACTGGTGCCTTAGCAGCAGTTACATTTGCACATTAGCTCCTTATCTATATGTCTTCTGACATCACTGCTTCTTTGCATGCAGATGTTCAAGAATTGCAGGGAGGGTAGGAAGGTTTCCAACACCAAAGGGGAAATCAAAGGAACCTGGTGTAGGAGACCCCTTGTCTCCTCTAAGTCCTCTAAATTTAGATTGCAAACTTCTCAGGGAGAATCTGATATGGAATTGGAGGGTGACAATGGCCTCAAATGGATGGGGCAAAAAGGAGCAGCCAGAGGCCATTCCTGCCTCGAATGATCCCCATTCAACATTGGACCACAGCAACCAGGTACTACAGTGCTGAGACCGACCGTCACCCAGTCCACAACAGACCGTCAGAGGGAACTATTTTTGGTGCTCCTTTTTGTGCCACATTTGGGCCGCCATAGGTGGCCGCAATGCATCTTCAGTCTGATCCAGGTGTGTGTATCATCTGAACACTATACCCCTGGTTCAGCCCGAAGATGGAATTTTTGGCCCGTCTGTTTCAGGCCAATGAAAGATAGAAGTGCAGATCAGAACTATTCCAGGTTTTGATATTTGAAGGCCGAAACATGGGATCTAGAAACAGAGTTTTAGAACATGAAATTTAGAAATCTTGTGATGCCCCAAAGGGTGAGCCCTGATAACATAGCCACCAAGTGTCCCACTTTTATAGGGACAGTCCTGATTAATCCTCTGGTGTCTCATATTTTCAGCTGTTTTTAATATGTCCCAATTTCTCTCTCTTTCTCCCCCCCCCCCCCCCCCCCCCCCCGTCTTCAGTTTACCTCAATTGCTGATGGGTTCAAAGTTCAAAAGTAATTTTCACTCAGTGAGCTCTGGAGGCAGAAAAGGATGATGATGAGGATGGTGATGAGGATGGTGATGATGATGTCTTGCCCTTTACATTAGGCTCAGATAAAAGCAAACTGCTGCAACCTCTCCTACTTTATGTATTCTTTCTCATTAATCATTTTTGCCATGTTGACCACACTCTGATATTGCTTAATCATACATGTCTCTGCTTACATCTGTGAAATGTTGGAGGGTATGTGATTTTGGCCTTAATCATGATACATTAAGAATCAACTGCAGCTGTACAGAGTATTCAATTTAAATTTAAAAAATACCAAGTCTAACAAATGAAAAAATATATTTATACACATACTTTCCAAGACAGTACTCTTGCCCTGATATTCTACTTGCTTTGCAACCCTAAGGCAAGAGAAGCAGATTCAGGCCCTAAAATTCAGGACTGATCCTGAGAGCTGGGAACCCAGCTGACATATGACTGAATTTAGCAAACTTTTTTTTTTTAAAAAATGCAAGCCTCTTTGACACATATCTCTCAAATTAACATCTTTAACATTTTCTTTTTGACATACGATTTACTTTTATGAATTTCTAAATCAGCACATTGAACACAGAGGATTGCATGTAGCTATATTATTATTATTATTATTATTATTATTATTAACCTTTATTTATAAAGCGCTGTAAATTTACACAGTGCTGTACATACAATCTTTTTAATTGGACGGTTCCCTGCCCTCAGGCTTACAATCTAAAAAGACACAACACAGAAGGAGAAGGGAGTGGTGGTGGGGAAGGGGCCTGTCTAGTAAGATAATACATATAAAATACATAGCAATACAGGAAATGGTTCAATAAAACAGGGAACAAAAGAACATCACATAGCAAATGATAATCACGCAATGCCTGGGAACGCTTCTCTGAACAGGATGGTCTTCAGCTCCGTTTTGAAGCTGGTTAAGGAAGTGATGGCTCTTGCTCGCGGGGGAAGAAGGTTTCAGGAGTGAGGGGCAGCAAGTGAAAAGGGGCGAATCCGAGATGGGGCAGAGGAAATCCTGGGCTGAGACAGCAGATCTTGACTACCAGAACGGAGGGCCCTAGTGGGAAGGTGAAGGGAAATAAGGTCTGATAAGTAGGGAGGGGCCAGCCCATGGAGGGCTTTAAACGTTGACAGCAGGAGCTTATACTGAATGCGGAAAGGGAGTGGGAGCCAGTGAAGGGATGCCAATACAGGAGAGATGTGGTCAGAGCGGTGGGCGGAAGTAATAATGCGTGCAGCTGAATGTTGGACAGAAATTAAAGGATGGAGGTGGGAGAGAGGAAGCCCAGCCAGGAGGAGGTTACAGTAATCAAGTCGTGAGATCACTAGGGCATGGACCAGGATCTTGGCAGTAGAGGCGGAGAGATATGGTCAGATTTTGGCAATATTGTATAAAAAGAATCTACAAGCCTTGGCTGTGGTCTGGATCTGAGGGATACACGACAGAGAAGAATCAAAGATAAAACCAAGACTGTGGGCTTGCTGGACTGGTTGAATAGAAATGTTGTCCACAGAGACAGAAAAGGAGTGTTGAAGGGTGGACTTAGGAGGAAAGACAAGAAGCTCCGTCTTGGACATGTTGTTGTTGTGTACCTTAAAGTTGTTTCCGACTTGTGACAACCCCAAGGCAGTTGTCATGGAGTTTAGCTAGCAAGATTTATTTTTAAACCCATTTAAATTCATATTACTGCAAGTTTAAGGCTTGATAATAATCATGGCTAATGTCATGGGAAAACAGCACTAGAGAGGATGATAAGTGTGCAACCAAAAAGATGGCTGTCAATCCCTTCTTGTGTCATGCTTGTATGTATTACAAAATTATCCTCAGACCATCCTTCAGTCATCTAGTTGTAAACTCTACTGTGGCCCAAAATTTCCAAAACTGAAATGATTGGATATATTTTATTTTCAGTGTTGAGTCTTCACCTATGAAACTCTTTATAGGTTTTTGTATGTTTGTGTGTGGTGTGAAACATATTTACTCCCATTTTAGTATCAAGTGAAATTCCCCATATTCTTTTATCTTCCATTTCTTTTCTGTCTTATTTCTAAAAAGAATTTACCAAAGTTTGGAAATTTTTTCATATTCAAGTTGGAAAGCACTTACGATATTTTATTTTTCAAGAAAATGCATGTGGGGATTCATCTATCTCAGTCCATAGCTTTGAATGTTTATGTTTTGGGTTTGTATCTCTGTATATTCAACTGTATGTTAAACTGAATTACTGTATATGTTTTTGTGCTTGGTCATTAGAAAGTAAATCTGCTCAGCTTCTAAGTCTGATTGGTGGGGCAATTTCTGAAGAAATTTAGCAATGGTAGAGAAAAATGCATTAATTTTAAATCCACATACCTCTAAGTGTATAGTTTGCCCCCCTCCAATTAGCACACTCAAATATTCATATCCATGGGGGATTTATTTCACACACAACCCAAAAATATTTAAAAAAACAAACATGTTGTCCCTAATGGCAATGTAACCGCACTGGGGCAACAGTGCTTGCCATCTGCAGATGCTCAAATCTGTGGATGGCAAGCCCACAGATGGCGAGATCTCACTGGACTGAATTAGGGTTAACATCTCCTTTTTCTGCGATGCTCCTCATCTTTGATACCTCTATGGCTCGTATTTATGATGTGGTATGCTTGGAATAGCTGTAACTATTGAATTTGGCCAGTGCTAATGGAGAAGCTTTTTAAATCACTTTGGGGCTTTCTTTACCGGCATAACGTCCGGAGACGTCCCATTTTAAAAAGAGGCGTCTCTTATAGACGCCCCTGGCCTAGTAGGACTCCGTCCGTACAAGATGGCGCCGGCCCTTCTACATGGCCGGCGCCATCTTTGCGTATCGGACGCTGAGCGTCCGTACGCGTCGCGTCCTTTTGTGACGTAGCGAGTGCGCCCCTGGCGCCTCGCTATGTCCAAACGCGACGGAAAAAGAAGCTCCATTTTGGAGCTTCTTTTCAGTCCGCAGGGAGCCGCGCCGTGTGGAGACTCCGGCTCCCCACGGACTAGCCGGTGGCGGCAGCAGACCGCCGCAAAGCGGCGGTCTGTACCCCGCCTGAGTTTCCTAATAATTTACCAATTTCATTTTTGGGACAAAAAGAACCTGAGGCTAAAAAAAAAAATCTAAATATGGCAGAAGGCAACACTGACATACTTCTTTATACCATTTTTCTTTCCTTTCCTTTCAAATGCTGCTTGTTGCATTGTTTTACCCTTCTGTTTGCTACTTTTTACTATTTTATTGATTTTTCTTCTTTATGGACTTCAGCTTTATCCATAAGCCACTCTGAGAATCCTTTTAAGAATCGATGGAGTATTTAATACATTACAAATTATGTGAAGGTGTTTTAAATGTATTCTAAATGTCTCCAGCTGTTTCTTTTTCCATTTTCAGTTGAGGTTCACATAGGAACGGCAGAAGGGCTGTCAAAATGTCCACAAGTTCTAAAAATGCAGCAACTATTCTGTGTTATCTGGGAAATGTGCAGTACCTTCTGGGAAATCAATGAAGTAGTTTTTGTAATCTTTTTATCTTGGATGGAAACATTTGCAAAGGCTAAATATGACTAACTGAAGTGTATTTTGGCAGGAATTTCATTCCTTCTGTAATAATAATCATACTAGAATCATAGAATCATAGAATCATAGAATCGTAGAGTTGGAAGAGACCGCAAGGACCATCCAGTCCAACCCCCTGCCATGCAGGAAATCCAAATCAAAGCATCCCTTACAGATGGCCATCCAGACTCTGTTTAAAGACCTCCAAGGAAGGAGACTCTATCACCCTCCGAGGAAGTGCATTCCACTGTCGAACAGCCCTTACTGTCAGGAAGTTCCTCCTAATGTTCAGGTGGAATCTCTACTACATGAACTATCAGTATGCAAAGGGATCTTGTATCACCTTTGATACTAACTGAAAGAGAGAGGTTGGTAGCATGAACTTTCATACCCTTGAGTCCACTTCCTCAGTCGCTGACTCAAGTCAACGAAAGCTCATGCTACCTACTTCTCTCTTTCAGTTAGTCTCAAAGGTGCTGTGAGCTCCCTTTGTATATTGATTTTTCTGACTATCATGGCTATGTCTTTGAATTCTACTGCATGAAATATGTATATGTCCCTTAACCGTCAAACATGGCTCATTTCACCCATCATGTAATAAAAGTCAGATATATATTGAGCAAGTTGCTTCAGTCAGTGTTCACTGAGAATAAGTTCATCATTACACTACTGTACCCATGTTTCAAACATGTTTGTTGCAATCTCATACTTGACTTTATAGGAATTAGGTATACTAAAAATAATCTTAAGTGTAATATTAGTATGAAGTACTGCCTGTGTCTTTATTCCTTGTGTGTCTGTATGCCTGGATTACACACTAAGAGAAACTTACAGAGTGCACAAGTACTGCAAAAGTATGTATTTACATATTCCTTCAGTGTTTATTGATCAATAATGAGGCAGGAACACGGCAAAGCCATATTGTCCCCTAGGCATGTTCTAGTAGGAAAGGCAGAAGCAAGCATGGCAAAACTACTGCCCCCACTTTTCAACCTTAAAGACAGCTACTACAGAATTTTTTTGGGGGGTGGGAGACTTCACCTATATGTTTGAAATTTGGTAACCTTTAACCACTGAAATTTCATCCAATGTTATCAATCCCATAATTGTGCTCTATTACAGGCGAAATACACTGGGGAAAAAAGAACTGGTAGAATAGCATAATTCCATATTTAAGCAACATCAAGAAGTGTAACCATCCAAGAAAACCACACTCATCACCTAGAAAAACAATTGGAAATGAGATCACCAGCTTACTGGCAAGGGAAACCAAATGAATGATCTTGATTCACCTAAAGCCATCAAGACAGTTATTATTCTGTCATTTGGAATTGTGCACTGGACGTTGGCTGTGCTCCTGACAAATAACTTTAATGACAGTACAAATGTTCCTATAACAGTGAAGGTCAAAGAGTATTTTTTTAAAAATTGCCCCAAAAAAGGTAGTATGGAACCTGGAATAACTAAAGTGCTTTTTAAAAAGCTGGAAGAAACTGGAATTGACTTGGCATATGTGAGGAGACAAAACTATGATAAAACAGCCAGAATGAAAATAATAATAGTGGGGTACAAAGGAGTGCTGAAATTTGTATAGTTGCCACAGCACGGATCCGGCAAAGAAAAAGGTGGCTGTAGGCTGCCCCTTAGAGATGCTCTGCTCAGCCCCTAAGTTGACAATGTAGTATCTCGCCCAACATCTTTAAAATGGGTGGGAATCGTGCAGGTCTCCAGATGTTTTTGCCATTGCATTTCCCAGAATTCCTCACCATTGCTTGCACTGGCTAGAACTATTGGAACATGCAATACAACAACATCTGGAGTGGACCATGATTCCCTCCTGTGAAAGAGGGGCTATGCAAACCTGGCTTCAAGGCAGCAAATCATGATTCAAAGAAACTGTGATGGGAGTCTCCAAAGGAACAGAATGTATCAAAAGGCAGATAATAATAATAGGTTGCCTAATAATAGATGGGTGCCTCTGAGGAGTTTCAGACATGGTTTTGATTTCAGACAGACAGGGTTTGGAGTTGAGACAAGGTTTGAAGCTGGCACTGACAGGATGTTGAGCTGACAGAGACAGAGTTTTAGATCAGAGGAAGAAGAGAGGCTCCTCTATAATATTGGGGAGCCTAAATAATAGAATCTTAGCACTTATTATATTCTTATACTGTGATGAATAAATCTATTCTAATAATAATAATAATAATAATAATAATAATAATAATAATATATTTATTTATTTATTTTATCCCGTCTCTCCCCTCGAGGAACAAGGCAGGTAACAGCAGACCGATATAACTACATAGACAATAATAAAATATTCCCTTAATCTCCTTGACCCTCCCTCCTATTCCTAAAATTAAAATACAACATACCAGCTACAATAACAATTCCAATACAGAAAATATCACACAGTGCTATCACATGTATAGCAATAAATTGGACAGAAGTTTGGCCAGAGTGACCAGCCCGGGTGTGTGTGTGTGTGGAAAGTACAGATGAGTAGTTCTGATTCATGTTTTTTGAGGTCAGTCTGGGAAGGCCCTCCAGAAGAGATTCTTTTTTATCACCTTTTTAAAGGTGTCCAAAGATGTAATGTGGTGGGTCTCCTTCGGCAGGTCATTCCAAATGTTGAAAAAGTCCTCTGGGAAGTCGTCACCAACCTGGTTTTCTTCGGCTGCAGTAGGTTCTTCCCAAAGGACCTGAGTGTGCAGGAAAGATTGTATGGGAGCAGGTGTTCCTTCAAGTAAACTGGACCCAAGCCATGTAGGGCTTTATAGGTAATAACCAACACCTTGTACTGTGCCGGAAGCTAATAGGCAGCCAATGTAAAGATTTCAAAGTAGGTGTAATATGGTCATATTTAGAATATGGCAACTTGGCTGTCATATTCTTCTTATGGTTTCAAACCTATCTACTCATACCAAACTAAAGAACCCACACAAGAGCATAAACACAAGTCCACATATATAATGGGTCACCCTGAGGCCCCAGTAACCTAACCTAGAAAGGAAAAATCTGGGGCAATAAGGGCAGATTGAATGGAAGGATTCCTAGAGGTTGGAATTTGGGGGGCCAGCCTGGGTAAAAGGATTTGTCACACCTCCCCTGATTTATAGGAAAGGATAAGGGACAGACAGTAGGCTAAGTCAGGTTGAGAAACTCCCAAGCTTTGTATGGTATGAAATTCACAAGCAAAAATAAAATTTATTATGTAAAGCAATGAATCAATGCATCAATTGAATAAACTCAAAGAAAACAACATTGATGTTGGTTGGGAGCAGCTTGTGGGTGAAGAATAGTATGCAGACTGCAATGGAGTCCAGAGGTAATTTGTTGGCTAACAGCACAGTTTCCCTTTGGGCTATGGACTTAAATCCAGTGTTTTGAATGACATGAGACTCAATTATTCCAGTAGGTATCTTAAATTTCACCTCTTTGTCTAGACTTTCATTGGTGGATACTCGGAATGCTGCCAAACCAAAGATGAGAGTTTAAGCCAGTTCCTCAATCTTAAAGCAAATGCATTATCTACATTTGTCATTTCATTCTGCTAAGCATGTTCAAATAATTTACCACTGCACTAGTCTGAGACACTTCTTTGCTCTTATGCATCACTTCATGAAATATTTGTGATATATGTTAGTCAAGAAGGCACTAACTTGCCATTATAGTAAAAAGTATCAGCAAATTTTCCACATAATATTAACATACTGGAAGTAACTTGCAAAGTGAAATGGAATTCCTTCTGTCGTTTCTCCCCTGCTTGCTCAATACCAATACATTTTATAATAAAAATGTATATTCTCCCCACAATAGAATATTTTCTGTTCTTTCTACATTCTACAAATAACAAGAGAAAATATTATATGAACTGGCTTTATAGCTTCCAGAATCAAGATAATTTTGTGCAGAGTCAGCATATCCTTTTAGCTAGCTATCAGGAATATGTTACTGAAACATAATATCAGCCAGTTTAAGGTTGAAAGTCACCAACATTTTTTAAAAATAAACTTTTTAACACATGGCTAACTGCAAATTATCAGAGTTGCATAGAAAACTAGGAAATCTGTCTGGTGTTGTCCAGAATTTATGCCCATAGTTTAGAATGGCTAATAACCTTACATATAACACATAGCAGATTATCACACATGCCTGATCCTGCCTTTTTTCTGGGATAGATGCATGTTTAACTGTAAAAGGCGGGTCTCGTCGCATTCTCCCAGGGCCAGGCGTATGCAGCCTGCATGGGACCTGGGCTCATCCGACGGCTTTTCAAGGACAGGAAAATCCACTTTAATGTCCATGGTTCAATGCTATGGAATTCTGGGATCTGTAGTTTCATGTGATATTTAGCCTTCCCTGTCAGAGAGCTCTGGTGCCACAACAAATCACAAATGCCAGGATTTCATAGGTTGGAACCATGACAGTTAAAGCCATGTCAAACTATATTATTTCTGCGGTGTGATAACAGCCTTTGACTCTAAAACTTCAGATTTTCCTGGAAAGATAAGTTAGTACATGAAATGGCCCTGCAGGCCAAAGCCACTTGCAGTCATGAACTAGTCGTTTTGACTCAGCATGGAGTAAAAGAGTGGTTTCCATCCTCTAGGCAAATGGTGTATGGCTTTTGGGAAAGCTCAGCACAACACACCCTCATGCCAAGCTAACTAAGCTAACTAGTACAACCACTGAGTTGGCTCTGAGAGTCCTCAGAGGTCAACACAACCCATCATTAAGAAAACTGTTGTAGGAGCAATTATTACCACCCTTTAATTCTAGCAACTCTGCATTCCAAAAATGAAGTCTAAATACTCTAAAGGCACCAGATCCCATCTGATCTTGGAAGCTAAGCAGTCTCAGCCCTGGTTAGTACTTCGCCAACAAATACAGTCAGCCCTTCTTATACATGGATTTTTTAATATGGATTCAAGCATACATGGTTTGAAAATGTTCAAAAAAAGGTATAAATTTCAAATAGCAAACCTCGATTTTCCATTTTTTATAAGGGACACCATTTTGCTATGTCATTCCATTTAATGGGACTTGAGCATACACAAATTTCGTTATACACAGGGGATCTTGGAACCAAACCCCAGCGTATAACAAGCAGTAAATAAATAAAATTTACAGAGCATAGCCAGTGATGGGGGCTAAGTTTGAAACAGAAGAAGGAAAGAAGGAAAGAGTGAAAGCAGGAGCGGATGATGGAATGTGAAGTCGAAGGCTTTCATGGCCAGCACTCATAGATTTTTGTGGGTTTTTCGGGCTATGTGGCCATGTTCTAGAAGAGTTTCTTCCTTATGGATGATGGAATGATTGATGAAGTTATAGTAAGTGGTCAGGTGGAGAGAGTTCTTTTTTCTGATGTTAACAAAATTTATCAAATTCAAGCCCAGGAACATACTACAGAGGCAAATGATAGAGGTCTGCACTATTCTCCATCATAGAATCAAATCTGACTTTGAAGAGGAGCATCCAGAATAGTTACACTCCAAGTGCAAACACTCATGTCATGCAGGGTACGCATTTTTTTCCTACCAGATTTAGCACATTTTGATTGCTTCCAAAATTAGCCAAACTGTGTAGCTCATTTCCAAGTGAAGCTGATCTAAAGTTGGAGGAAGTCGCCCATCTTTAATCATGTTGTTCTCAGTTATCAAATGTTGCTGAAGTTATGCCTTCCATTCTGCATAGATCTGCTACTTCAGGTCATCCTGTTGTTTCACTCAGATTTTGTTTAATTCATTTCAGCCAATGTTCCCTGTTTCTAGTTTAAGTATTATATTTGTGTTTTTGCATTCTGCCATTTTCCTTATATTTTCCCTTGATATATGATTATATTTCTCTACTATTGAATTCTTTTCATTGACCACCTTTACATGTTCCTGCTCAGTTTTAGATTGCTTTACTTTAAAACTGTTTCATTCTTACCCCAGGCTTATCCCATCTCCAATTTTTCCTATATGTTCTTCTCCTAAGCTTTGGTTTTCTTCTGTTTCTTTTTTGGCCGTTAAACCACATACCTTTTCACATCTTCATGTGTTTTTTCTCTATTATGGCTCTTTATAAAACTGTTTACCACTGGATATTCATTTCATTGAATCTCATCCCCTGCTTTAAAAATTGTCTTAAAGCTCATTAATTTCAACTGGCCCATGTATAATTGTTTTGTGTGGGGTTTTGTTGCAATGGTTTTATCTGCTAATTTTATTTCTGTCTAAATTAGAAAATAAACACATTGTAGCTATTTTTATGTGTTTTGTTTACCATCTGTTTTTTACGAACTTCAAAGTGAATAAAAGGCATTTTATGATTTATAGTTCTGAGCCAAGATACATCTCCCTTCACAAAATGTTCCATTTGAGCATGACTGTCAGCTGATCCAAATATAAAACGTTCACTCTGCTATACATCTCTTTTGTTCTTCATACAATGCTCTCTTTCATTTTCTGCATAAACCTAAGCATGCTTTAGCACTGCATTGTCTCTGCTTTTCAAGTTAACCTTTCAACCATAAACTGACTTCTGACCATATTTTCAAAATCTGGTTTGATGCTTATTAATATTGATGCTCAATATTAAAATCAGGACTGAGATAATACTTTACCCAAGATAGTGTCAAAGTTAACTCTGAAAACAAAATAGTCTTTGAAGTGACCATTCACTTTTTTTAAACACGTATACATGAAGAACAACTTCAAGAGAAGAAGCTCTAATAATCAAACAATCCATTTTCTTTTTATGATCTTGATAGTGGAGCTTCAAGAATCTCCTCAGATCCTATTTGTCTAGTCACATTTATGGAGGAAATAATTATTTGCCTAGCAATACTCTTCTGACTTTTTAGTAAAGGGTAAAGGTAGTCCGTTGACATGAAGGTGCTCATTTCCTTTTCTAAGCTGAAGAGCCAATGTTGTCCGAGGACTGCTCTGGTGATCATGTGGCCAGCATGACTGCACTGAATGCTGTTACTTTCCCACTGAGAAGTGATACCTATCTATCTACTTGCATTTAAACTCAGATCATATCACCAGATTAAGAGATAGAAAAAAAAGTATATGAGTTTCATATTTGAATTGCTAGTGTGTTCATTTATAAATGTGATGCTAATTGACAATATTTGATAGTGGTCTGCTAGAAAAAAGTCTTACTTATTTACTTAGACCCAAAATTTCTTCTCCCCCACCCCACCACCCCACTTTTATACCAGCTCAAACATCAAGGATGTCTACTTCTACTTGACCCAGGATCCAAGCCTGGAATTAACAGTTAGTAACAAACACCATTATCTTGGGCAGTTAACGAGAGAGTAATGAAGTCCTGTTATAAAAGTATTGTTATGAGTAGGAATGAACTCCATCGTATAACAGTAACAGTTTCTAATTTTTTTTCAAAAGTTACATTCTAATGGCAGTTTTAGAGATATATTGATAGGAATCATTCAGGTTTTACAACATCTTATCAACTGCAAGGTTTACTGCTTTAAAAAAAAGCAATGGAAAGTAATGGAAAAGTAACAAGAAGACAGAAAGCAACACACTAAATAGTGCAACGAGTTATAGTTTTCCAGCACTGTAAGAAGTAATTACAACAGATTATTTTTCAAACGCTGTAACAAGTAATACAAAGTAAATACTTTTTAAAATGAACTCTCCACACTGTGTCCAGCAGACACAAGCAGGCTTCCTTCCCATTATGAATTACTAATTGGAGCATAAACTATGACTATAAATCACATACAAGTCTATGTGATAGACAGTGTATTATCTAACTGTGTTGCCTTTGGGAAGTGCATTACACATCTCCGTCCACATTTTGAAGCAACTGCTTATGCATTTACCATTTGTTTTAAATATCCAGATAGATTTGGAATGCATTGCTAATCTTGTGCTGAGTACATATTGATCAGAATTCCAGAAAGCCAGTATTGATCAACATTTGCAACACTCCACCCCCAAAACATCTGCATCTGATTTCCTGCACGAACTTTGCCATTTTTCTCCCATTCTTTGTTTTCTAAAGCGGAAAACGATTTTCTGATAACAATATGTGTTGTACATGTCACCACCTTTAAATTAGCAAGATTTAAAGGTATGGTTTAAGAGGAGGAAAAAGGAGAAATAGAAGACATAAAAGTTTAATGTGGCCTTTTTGGGATGAAAACATGGATCAGTTTACAAAAAAGTATTGATCATTTTTATCCCCTGGCTCTTCTGACCAGTTATATTCTCTATTGCAATGTTGCTAGGAAAGAGGGAGGGCTGATAGTCAGCAAAATAATGTTTTGTACTTCCACCACTAATCTTATCAACCAATCCACAAGCCCTTCTAGGCTAAAGAAGACTGCTAGAGCTCCATGAAAGATGGGAGAGACGTAGGAGATAGACAAGTCTAAACAGTGGAATTTAAAGCACTGAGCCATGTTAGATGATGCCATGACTGAGTTGAAGCTGGTCTGTCATCCATCCATAACTATTGCACAACTTTTCATTGATGGGTTTTCCCTGTCAATTGCTACCAATATCCCTGCTGTAGCTTTGGATTTGTGTGTTACAATGTCTGGGCTTCAGTCTTGGCATTGGACAGTTGCATGGTATTAGATTCCTCCTCTGTTTCACTCTCCCTTTCCCCTCTAGCTATTTCCAAGCAGCCTGTTTTTTTTAAAAAAAAATAATTTTCTTTTCTTCCTCCCCCAACCTAAATTTCATTGCTATAATACCTATATTATTTTTAAAAGAAAAAAATAATTTAAAAGAAAGAAAGAAAGAAAGAAAGAAACCCAAAGGAACACTGGTAAAGCACTAGGGGAAGAAGATAAGAGTTATGGAGAATGCTTGTAAAGAGAGTCCCAGGCCACCATTGGCTACTTTAGGGTTGCCATAATTCTCTACTAAAAACTGGGACAAAATGTAGGACAAAATTTAGACCAAAATATAGGACAATTGTAGGATAAAATTTAGCCCAAAATGTAGGACATTTAAGGTCCTCAATTTTTCTTAAATGTCCTACATTTTGGGCTAAATTTTATCCTACAATTGTCCTACATTTTGTCTAAATTTTGTCCTACATTTTGTCCCAGTTTTTAGTAGAGAATTATGGCAACCCTAAAGTGATTGCAGACATGTGTGATGGGTTTCTTTTCTTTATCATGATTGTGGTGAGATGGAATGTGGGAGAAGGGAGTATCAGAATGGGGAAAGGAGGAACAACAGTACTAGAGGTACTAGAACCTCATCAGGAGTAGTAATGGAAACAGTAGGACTATGTGGGATGGACAGCACTGGTGACGGCATGTCTAAGTTGGGCAAACATTCACTTGTGTTCCAGGTCCAGGGTAGATATGATATTGTTATATTACCTAGCTGGCTATGACTCATGACAAACTATTTGAATTTCCAGGACACTGAATAGATTACATTTCCAAAACTTTTGGAATCTTTCAATGAGATGGAACTTCATTAGGTGTTTAGAAATGTGTTTTGGCTCAGAAGTATTCAGACATCATCACAGAAAGACCTAAGATGACTCTTGCAGGGATATGGACAGACAGGTATGGATGTTATTCTCCTAGGCTTTAAAGGATTTTTGAGATTTATAACTGTTGAAAGCTCTTCAACACTCCAAGCATTTACTGTAAGGTTTAAGTGCTTCTGATGATTTAAGGTTTTTGATTCCTTTAAGCTTCTAACAGAAATGGTTCAATATGTGAAACATTTTGTCTAAGCTTCCTTTTAATCTGCTCTTATATGCTGTGTGATTGTTTAATATATATAAGGACTTGTTTGTGCATTTTATTATGAACTGCAGAGTTGAAGTTATAATTTTTCCAATTAGCATAAATAGATTCTTCAAAACTGTAGCATATACATTTTAACAAATAAGTTATAGACATAAAGTCAGGATCTTATAGCAACACTATGCTTACATAATCCTAGTTCTGCCAGTGGTTGCATTTCTTGAGACCCCACACAAGGAGTCAGATAATATCTCTTTATGGGAGCATAGAAGTCCCCTTTTCCTGCCCCATTGCTGCCATTTCTAAGAAGCCTTCTTTAGACTCCTTCTCCTTCTTGATACCTTTCAGGTTGTTTATCCAATGCTTGTTCCATCATTCCCTATAACAGTCCCAGAAATAGTGGAGGCTTTAAAGACAGCGGTCATCATGTCACTGAGAAAATGTGGGCACATGAACAGGGAGTAGAGGTGGAAAGAATCATTCCAATCATTCATTCCCAGGTTTAAAAAAAAATGGGTCTGCAGACAGCTCATGTCAGGAAGAATAATAAAACTGAGACTCTTGTGCAGTTGGCTCATGGTATTCAATATCCCAGAGCATTGCACAGACATTATTCAGTGCAGAACAATACATGTTTTTGGTAGCAAAAGTCTTTTTTTTAAATTTCCTTTATACTGTAACATCATCCCTGATCCCACCTTCAACATCTGTGCGTAAACTGCTTTTCAAGTAGGTAGCAGAGCCATAATTCAAGAATAACAGATATCAATAGTGTTTCCTTACAGCCAGCCAAAAGGATTAAATGTCTTTGGAAGACCAATATTATCTCCCCACCCCCACCCCCCATATAGACAATAAAACAATTTCAGATCACAGAAAAAACGGTTTGTTATTTCCTTTCCTTTGGATATTTGAAGTTTGTAAGCTAATTTTTCAAAAAGGGCTTATTATAACAGGTTGTCACAGATATCCCCTTCAGAGCTTTCCAAATTGTTTTCTGTATATAAAATGGTTTTCCTGTGCAGAAAACAGTTTCAGGTGTAGAAAATTTGTTTTCCCCCACATAATTATTTTTCCATAACAGTTCAGGACACTGGAATACAGGAAGAAAACTGCAGATGAATATTCATTTCCTCTTACAGCAGATAGAAAAGTACTTTAATTATTTATCTTTGCATATGAGGGTAATATAGTTGAAGATTTACATCCATAATAAATAGCCCCCACAGCTGCCACCTCTGGACTTGACAAAACTGACTTTTCATCCTTTCAGATGCAGCATGTAGTGGGGCTTTAAACTCCTTCAGTTTTATATAGGATCTTAGCTGTATTATTTAATTAGTGATGGGTAAAGTAACCCCAATCTTAATTTACCAAATAATGGGGCAACATTGAGGACAGACATATCCCCACTGCTTCACAGAACCTAGAAAGTATATTATGTGCTAATAGTACCATTTTACAGAACAATTACAGTTCTGTTTTGAAACCATATGACAGAACCACATCATACATTCTATGAGAGGCTTCAAAAATTTGAAATTCAGTGTCAATGCCTCATATATGATTGACACAGATTGATAGAGAGAGGATTCTCAAGATACTAATTTACCAAATAATGGGGCAACAATGAGGACAGACATATCCCCACTGCCTTACAGAACCTAGAAAGAATCTTATGTGCTAATAGTACCATTTTACAAAACAGTTCCAGGTCTATTTTGAAAACATATGACAGAACCATACCGTACAGTATATTCTATAAGCGAGGCTTCAAAAAAATTGAAATTCCTTAGACTGCTTTGTATTACTACAGGTAACTAACTCACTCATCCCTCATGGAAACTGTGCATACAGATTGTGCATTTGAAAGAAAAACAGAGGAATTATTAAATGAGACCCATCATGTGGATTTTGGCCCTGTCTGCCTGAGCTAAATAAAACCTCCTCACTTCCCTATGGTGATGAGTCAAAATAACACAGGCCCTAAACCCCAGTTCTGGTGCCAACTGCCTGGATGATATCTTGCCAATTCAGTACTGAATTCATTGTATACCACCTTAAAACATTTTTTTAAAAAACTCACATTTTGCTTTGGATCTTCCTGAAAGATTGGGAGCACTCAGTTGCAATGCTAGGCAGCTATTTGCAATGTATCCAGTGCTGCTGCCACCATAGCAAGTTAATTGATGCAAGGTCAGGATAAGGCACTCTGCCATGTGATTGATGCTGGACATCTCCTTCTGATCTCAAAGTGAGTGACTCACACCAGCAGCAGTAGTGGCAAAGGACAGCACATTGGGATGTGCTTGCGAACAGCCTCCAGGCATCACAACAGAGGACCCTAGATAATTGGCGAGGGGGTGTTGGAGTACCCTGGGCTGCTCACAGAGTATTCTGGCCTGTGCCCTAGTCATAGTGCCATTGATACCCTTGGAGAGAGACCAACTCTTATTCCTCATGGTATTCTGGCCCAACCCTAACCCTAACCCTAGTCATAGTGTCATTGATACCCTTGGAGAGAGACCAACTCTTACTTCTCATGGTTTTACAATACTGGATCATCTCTTGCTTTATTTTCTGTATAATCTGCAAATCTAAAAGCAGACTGGGGTTCAGATATTAATGAAATATCCATCAGAGTAATACAGTAGTCATCAATGGGGAGACCAATTGTTGTGTTATCACAATTTCAGACCCAGAAGAAAGAGGAAGCATTGCCATAGAAAGCTAAGCAACACAGTTGAAAGTAAGGCATTCATAAACATTGTTTCTTTGCTTACTGATTTACAAACAGGTACAGAAACACCTGAATTTGAAGGAATTTGGTTTTTAAAAAACAGAATAAATCCATAGTAATTCAGCTTGGTTGGTCTGAGTAAGAGCCAGAACCATATTCTGTAGTGTAGTACCTATTGTAATACCTAGTGGTTTTATATGAGGTGTGTGTTCTAGTTACAGCTTTAACTGTTTTTAAATTCTTATCATAAAGTTTTTTAAATGTTTTTATCCTGTGAGCTGCCTTGTGACCCTTTCTGAGAGAAAGGCAGCATAAAAATAAAATAAAATATTGGTATCAAATGCAAAAAGGAGATTTTGAGAGTATGCCTGAATTGCCCTGTCCCAAGACACAGGAATCTGCTCTCTGAAGTGACCTGGCATATACACATATCAGCCCTTATTGATAAAGATCCTTCACCCTGATGCTGATTACACATTGATGGAATTATATGGCTTGCACATGTCAGCATAGGTGGGAGGCTAACTAGTGGACATTTTAGATGCCACCTCTGAAATGTAAACTCCAAAGATATTGAATCAGGAATTGATCTGGACATGAAAGCATCTGAAGATACAGTTTTCCCTGGGCCCACGTATTATTATTATTTTCTTCATACTCTACTCCCATCATAATTGGTTTCTTCTCCTTCATCATCTTGTCCTCTCTGTGACTTTTCTGTACATTACAGAAGCCACTTATCGTTCTGTTTTTCCCTAGTGCTTCTCCTCTTGCTTCTCTAACCTTCTGCTCAGCCTCTTGGGTCTTCCTAGTCCTGGGGCCTATTTCCCTTACCTCAGTGCCCCATTGCCTTTGGTCTGCCTTTCAAACTACAGTCCTCATCCTAGACTTGCATTTGGAGTTATAAGTTTACGACTTTCAGTACATGAAATCCCCACATTCCTCAGCATGTGAAAAAAGCTACGTGGGATGTTCTCAGTATCCTGTCTTTTATCTCCTGCTTCAATTGCCTCCAACTGGAATACTCCCAAGTGAACTCATTTGTGGATCAGAATGTAAAGAACTTATCCCTACTGTAACACTGTGTCAAAGTGTCTTTATTATATGTGAACTTCACTCAGGGTTCATGTCTTGCAGCTCCTCCTTATTTTCTTTTTAATTTCCAGCCTGCTGCCTTCAGCTGATGCTTCCATGAATGTGCAAAATATTCAGGCTCACTAGAACAAGCATACTTTTTGACATTTATTGGGTGGAAAACCTAAGGGATGAGTGGGAAAAAATGGTAGATGAGGAAAGTGGGAAGTATTTCTTTGTTCTCAAACTACTTTTCTATCATAGCTGCTGCTCCACAGAATAGGACCTGGAACAATAGATGTAAGCAACAGGAAAAGAGATTCCACCTAAATATTAGGAGGAACTTCCTGACAGTAAGGGCTGTTCAGCAGTGGAACACATTTCCTCTGAGTGTAGTGGAGTCTCCTTCTTTGGAGGTCTTTAAACAGAGGCTGGATGGCCATCTGTCGGGAATGCTTTGATTTTGAGTTCCTGCATTGCAGGGGGTTGGGCTGGATGGCCCTTGTGGTCTCTTCCAACTCTAGGATGCTAAATGTTACCCGCTTTCCAGTACTTAATGGCAAGTCAGCTTGTGGGCCATTAATTGCCTTACTCAGCAATCAAACTGTCAGAGATCTGAATAGCTGCCTAGTGCCACATCAAACTTTATCTTTATTCCTACATTCTGGTTCAGGGAGAAGAGGGAATGGTCATACTAGGTCAGCTCTTCCTCAATAACTGTACTAATCAACCTGTAAGTGTTAAGTGTTCCCCTGGAGTTGGGACACTTTAATATCCATGAAGACCCCCATGTGATTTGACATCTCATCACTTGATTTAGCATATTTTTGCCCTCTCAATCTGTTTCAGCCCCATACTGCTAAACACAGACACGGGAAGGGGGCTGTCAATGTCTCATATATGATTGGCGCAGATTTATAAATAGAGGATTCTCAAGATACTGCAAGAAAACCCACTTCCAGGACAAGAGTGAGATGCTAAGCATTTTTTCTCATCATTAAATGCATAATTTGTGCAAAATTGTCTCTAGTGCCTTTTCCTTTGTAAATCTAATGGGAAAGGTGTGTGTGTGGGGGGGGGGGGGGAATAAGCACAAGTGGAAAATGCTCATTGCTCACAGAGATACAAATTCAACCCAGGCATCTATTTGTAATAGTCCATGCAACAAGACAAAGTTGTCATAGTTTTAAATTTTGCACTAATGGATTGTGGAAATTTTGGACTTAAAATATGAGGAGCACATCAAGTTATTTACCCCTTCTCTAGTCCACCAAGATTCATACCTATCAAAACTAAGTACTTAAGTAGAGCCTTTCACTAAACCAGATTTTGACTAATCATCAGAGTCTTCTATTACTGTGTTATTATTCCATATTGTTTCACCCTTCTACCTCTTTCACTCACATTCCATCTGCTATAGCTCATTTCAGATCTTTTAAATGCTACAAATGAGAGAATCTATTCTACTATCTCTTGCACTCTACCATTAAAGTAATTTCAGTGGAAATTTCTTGATCTTCTTTCATTTCTGCCTCAACTCATTCTAAGCAGTGCTCCGTCATTCTAATTATCTTCAATTACTATACCGGTTTATCATTTTGATCCTTTAGTTAAAGTGCCATCCATTGCCATGGAATAAAAAAACACCCTATCTGTATTTATGGATGAAATTAATGAGTCACTTTATTATAGACAGTGATCAAATGAAAAGGTGAAAAAGAAATATGAGCAAGCTATGGAGAGAAAGAGACAAAAGCAAATAAATGTGGTGCCATCTAGA